>NC_041216.1:15039837-15053950 GCF_002837175.3 Physeter macrocephalus | reverse complement strand
CCTCCCCCTCCCATCTCCCCCTCCCCCTCCCCTTTCCCTCCCCGTCTCCTCATACTCTCCCTCTTCCTCTCCCTCCTGGGAACCTACACAAGCAGGTGGCTCCATTGCCACCCCTTAGGGAATGAGAGCTAGGATAAAGCCAGTGATGTGCTGGTGTTCTTTCCTCTCCAAATGAAAAAAAAAAAAAAAAAGCCCTGACTTGTAGCGCTTGCTGATTTCCATGGTGTAAAGATCTCCTCCATAGCCAATTTCAAACCGCCAACATGATGCCACTGAACACAGAGTTAGGATACACACAGTCACCTCTTGCAAGCCAGCATGAACCAGCTCCAGCACCGCTAGATGTAGTCAACCTGGAGGATGGCAGAGCTGAGAGAGAAAAGCATGGAGACCTCTGACAGCACTGGGAGTTGCTGGGAGCTGTGCATTCCAGGAGTCTGCCTTCCCTGGACTCCACTGTCGCAGAGTTTTCCATTGCTTGCAGCCAAATGCATCCCTTGTGCTGGGGGGATGCAGAGTACGAAGAGAAGAGGACCCAGGGTCAGCCTCAAGGAACCACCAGCGTGAATGCAGCGGGCAGAGGAAGAGCAGGCTGTGAACTCAACTGCCACTGTAGTTTGACAATGCAAAGGATCATGCTTTGCATTTGGTTTTCCACAAACTTAATCCTACTGCAGTAAAAGATAAGAGAATTTTTAGTCCAGTTATAGAAAGTTCCTAGGCTCCAATTTATGCCTTGAGTCAAGAATTTAGGTATTGAAGTTTGTTTTTCTTTTAATTGTGTCATAGAATTATGAAATTTCTTTTCTAGTGTCATAGAAGCAGCCACCCCATTTTTGAAATCGTGCCATTCTTGTGTTCAGTGGCCATGGCCACTGAGGCCCTCACAGCTTTGCGTTCAACGGCACTTTTTTCCAGATGGCCACAGGCCATAATTTAATTAATTAATTTAATTTAATTAGCTGTTTCACCACTACATACCACAGGCTTCTAGATTCTCATCCTGGATACTAACTGGATTTTGGCCACTTTCAGCCCCAACTAGAATAGATGATTATTTCCTTCCTTTCCCTGAGGGTGTCTTATCTGAAACCCACCCCCTCAGACCAGTTTCCAAACCAGTCAAGTTTCTTGGTTGAAAACAATGGAAACTGACGCTCATTAATTTAAGCAGAATAGGAATTTATTGGAAGGACACCAAGGAGCTCACAGAATCGACTGAGAGTGAGGCTCAGGGAAAGGGCAGATGTGAAGGAGGCTGGCAGCTCGGGACACAGGCAAGGGGCCCGTGTAGGCAGCGTCTGGTTCTGGTGCTGCTGCCAGGGCCGCCTTCGCTGGGCATCACGGCCTGGGCACGGCCTCTGGTCCCCAGGAATGACCCCCGCCCCGACTGTCCTCTGTAGCACCGTAGTGGTCCCTGAATTCAGGGTGGGCTCCTGATTGACGGACGGAGTCTGGTCACGTGCCTGCTCCTACTGACCCGGGGGGCATGTCAGCCTCTGCAATGGGAGGGCAGAGCTGCCTTCCTCTAAGATTCACCCCACAGGGGAGTCCTCCAAACAAGAAAGGGGTTTGAATGCTGAGCAGGAGAAAAAACAAAATCATAAAACAGCAAATATTCACCTTGGCTAGGCACCGTGCTAACATTTTACCTGAATTATCTCTTAATCTTCACAATTATTTTCTGAGTGGTGTTACTTCTGTCAACCTCACTTTACAGTTAGGGAAACAAGCTCTGAGCTTCTTTATCAGTAATAACCCCAGACTTTTGGGGTACTGTGAAGACCAGCCTGGACGCCTCAGAGCCAGGCTTCTGGAGGGGTTGCCCTAAATGGGGCGTCACAGAGGTGGGAGGAACCTGTCCAGTCTGAGCACTGCCTAATTCTAGATGCTACTGCTGTTGGCCTGCCTGAAACAGGTCCTGGACCAAGAGGGCACCATCCTGGGGACGGTGGCAGACACAGCCGAGCCACCAAAAGCAAACGGTGTGTCAGGAACGTGTGTTTTCTGGTGGGTCTCAGCACATGGGCCGTCTGTCACGAAGCTGGCTGCAGCCAACAGCCTGAGGTGGTGCCCACTGCTGTGTAAACAGAGATGCTGGGTTCTGAGAAACAGAGGTGTGAGCCCCCTCGCCCCACAACTAGGAAGAGGAGAAGGCATCTGAAAGGGAGAGAGAAGCCAGCCAAAGCCCAAGCATTGACCCAGGAGCCTCCTGCTGGTGGCCCAGGTCTCCCCCATCAGACCAGGAGTTTCTGAACCTGAGTCGGGGCGGGGAGTCTCCCTCCTTAGACGAGGCTCCTGCGAGTGGAGTGTTATCTCTTCCAACATATCAGGAGGTCCTGTGTGCAGGGCTATGTCCCCCATCTCCTACTGGGGCTTCTAAGGGAGGAGTGCCTCTTCCTTCAGACGAGGGGCACCTGAAGGCAGGGCTGAGTGTTCTAAGAAGTCTGTGTCAGCGAGAGCCATGCAGTTTGGAGGAGCAGGACTAGCAGAGCTGGATGGAACCTGATTACACTGAAGGGGACTTGAGACCCAGCGAGGGGCAGGGGCCTGCGGAGTCCATCCCCCAGGGGGTAGCTGTCCAAGACAATATCCTAGGACTCTTGCCTCCCAGCCAGGAGGAACCGGGGTGACAGGGGAAGTGTGGCCTTAGGAATGCAGCTGCCAGAGCCAGGCAGGAGGGGGCAGCCCTGTGGGGACCAAGGCTTGGCCCTGCGCTGCCGACCCCACCCCTTGGAGACGCCTCCGGTTGTTCTGTCCTGGATGTGTGCATCCTTGGCCAGGTTCCTGGGCGATTGCCTCATCCCACGGAGGCCGACAGATGTGCACAGCTGGAGGAGGGGCTCTGGGTGGAATCCAGTCCTGCCCGGTGCCGGCCTGGGTCGGGGAGCTGGGAAGCTCGGTCCTGGTCCCCGCCTCCACCTCTACCTGGTTGTGTGGCCCTGGGTAGGGCCGTGGCCTCCCGGGGCCTCAGTTTCTTCTCTGTCTCACGGGGGAGACTCTTCCTTCTTTCATCAGATGTTGACTGAGGACCCGGGCACGATGTGCCCGGCTCTGTGTGGAGCCCTGAGCACAGGCCAGACCCAGCGGTCCCTGCCTTCAAGTAGTTTATGCTCCTTGGAGAGCTGACATCGAGCATCTGTAGCAGTTTGTGGAGCTCTCGGCCTACAGGGGGCTTCCCAGGAAGCGGTTTCATTTTTCTCCAATCTCTGGCCCCAGCTGTGCGGTGGCAGATCCCAGGGTGCTGTGGTCACTTTGTTATTACAAGGCCATCTGTTTGAAATCCCAGTCCCAGAGGCAATTCAAAGCTTTTCCTTCCTTTGTCCCCAGCCACCAGGCTTATGGGACTTGGAGAGTAGTGTGTATGTGTGTGTGTGCGTGCCCCCGTGTTACACGGGGGCTGGCAGCAGGGATGCTGGTTCTTTCCTGGTGTCCTGACTCTAGTATCTTAGAGTATTTGGGGTTCCATGGTCTTCTTCTGGGATACTTCCCCCCTCCATCTTTTTAAAATGAAATTTTTTATTTTTAAGAAATTGTGGTAAAATATACATAACATAAAATCTACCATCTTACCCATTTTTAAGTGTACAGCTCAGTGGCATTAAGTACATTCACACTGTCGTGCAACCACCACTAGTGTCCATCTCCAGAACTTCCTTATCATCCCAGGCTAAATCCCCCTCATTTTAAAATGATAGCTGTATTGAGACATGATTCACATAACATACAATTCACCCATTTAAAGTGTACACGTTAGTGGTTTTGAGTCCAGTCACAGGGTTGTACAACCAGTATTACAATCAAATTGAAAACACTCCATCATCCAAAAGGACATCCCCTTCCATGAAACACCTCAACCCCATCCTCCGCGACCAGCCCCGCACCTTAGCCAACCACTGATCTATGTTCTGTCTCTATGGATTTGCCTGTTCTGGACGTTCCCTATAAATGGAATCACACACCATGTGGCCTTCTGTGTCTGGCTTTTTTCACTTAGCATAATGGCTTCAATGTCCGTCTATGTGGTAGCAGGTGTCACTGCTTCATTCCTCCCTCTCCATTCTTAAGGTGGAGCCTCTCTGGTGTAGGGGCTGAGGGAATCGGGGCTCAGCAGGCAACAGCTCCGTGTTACCACCCACGGCCGGGCTCCTCTCTGTGGACTGATGCTGCTGGCAGCCAGTGCCCTCAGCGTGGCAGGTGTCTCAATGCTGGCTCACCGCCTTGCACGTGTGTGCGTTCTTCGTGGGTCCTGAGGGGTCAGTCCCTCCCCTCTCTGATTGTCAGTTTCCTCAATTGTCAAATACCCTTCTTAATTTATGTTATTCCCATTTTACAGATGGCCCAGAGAGGGGAGGCACGCAGTGGCACCCAGGCCCCCAACACCCAGCCCAGGGCTCTTTCCTCTACCCCTGGCCATTGTCCTCTCAGGAGTCTGGGCCGGGCCAGTCCCAGGGGACTCTCAGTGGGCAGCTGACGCGGAGGCCCAGCTTTCTGAAGATGAGTGGCATTGGGGTTCCCGTGATAGTCGTGCTGGGGGGACCGCAGCCTGAGCCACCTCCCCTCTCTGCACCCATCTCTGGGCCTGCCTGGGAGCTGACCCCGATTGCCCTGGGGCCCCATCGATGTGTGCAGACCGTTCCCCACAGACACGGGGCTCCAGCAGTGCCACAGCGTTCCCAAGGGTCTCATACCCAGATCCCTGCATCCCATACACCACGTGGCGGGATCTGGGGCCCAGCGTGGCAGTGGCGGTGCAGTTTGGGCTGTGTCTGGGCTCGCTGGGCCTCTCGTGCCCACTCCTGGGCAGGGCTCTGCCTCCAGGCCTCAGGGGCTGGGAAGACAGAGACCTGACGGTCCTTAATCCAGTCTCAGACGCAGATTCACGTCCCTGAGCCCCAGCCCAAGGCTTAACCTTGACTCAGGTTCCAGGCTAAGATCCCAAACTGTCCCTAGACTGAGACTTGCCCCCGGCTCCATTCCAAGCCCTGATCACAGTCCCAGACTGAGCCCTGCCCCTGGTTCCAGGCTGAGCCCTTACCAAAGATTAAGCTCTAAACCTAGCCCCCAATCAACTTGACTCTGGTCAGAAATTCAATCATGAGCCAGCTCTAATTTCAGTCCTGACCTCAGTCCTTGGCTGAACTGTGACCATGGCCACAGACTGATCTCTACTTTCCAAACAACAAACTAACCCTTGACCTGCAATGTAACCCAAGTGGGAGCCCGGGAGCCCTTCACAGGGCAGAATTTGTGCTGGACCTAGAAGGAATGTTAGCGCTTCCCTGGGCAGAGTTGCGGGGACTGTGTGCACGGAGGCTCGGAGGGGGAGAGTGGAGAAGGAAGTGGCATCTCAAAGAGGAGAAGGGGGTGGCCAGGGTAGTACTGCTGTCTGAATGGGGAGAGGGTGGAAGGACTCTGGATTCAGAAGCCATAGCTGTGGATCTAAGTTAGGCTCCCTCATCTATTGTAACCTCAGTTGGGAGGAAGCCGCTGGCCTCTCTGTTGTTGCTTCTTCATCTTGAAATGGATCCACCTGGGCTTCCCTGGTGGCGCAGTTGTTAAGAACCCGCCTGCCAATGCAGGGGACACGGGTTCGAGCCCTGGTCCGGGAAGATCCCACGTGCCATGGAGCAACTAAGCCCGCGAGCCACAACTACTGAAGCCTGCGTGCCTAGAGCCCGTGCTCTGCAACAAGAGAATCCACCACCATGAGAAGCCCACACACTGCAAAGAAGAGTAGCCCCTGCTCACCGCAACTAGAGAAAGCCCGCGCACAGCAACCGACCCAATGCAACCAAAAATAAATAGTAAATAAATTAATTAATTTTTTAAAAAATCATAAAAAAAAAAAAAGGATCCACCTGCTTTCCTCTTGGGCCATGTAGCTCCCTGAGAGTGTAGTCTCTCTCTTGCCTTTAGGTCTTCTTACATACTGACCCTTTGCCTGGACCACTCTTCTTTCCTTGCCCACTCCTCCATCCCCAAAGCAAAATGCCCCTTCCTCTAGGCAGCCTTCCTGAAGTGCTTTGTGGTGGACATAACATGAGCCCTGATCACCCTTCAGTGAAAGATTTGGTGCCCTGGGTCTGGAGCACTGTCTGCAGGCAGCCTTCACATTTCAGCGGTCACCCGCTTCAGGGCTGCCCACATCCAGTGACTGATCAGGGGCTGATGGCAGGAGGAGAATCAAAGACCTCCTTGCAGCCGTCTCCGACCAACTCCAGACAACTCCCTTCCTGCCCCTCCCTTCCTGCCCCTCCCTTCCTCAGGTGTTGATCTCAGAACACTCCCCACTAAGCACCTACATGCTGACCTCCATCTCAGATTCTGCCTCCTGAGAACCCAGCCTCTGACACCCCCTGGCCAAGTCCTAAATTACACCCATGGCACTTGGTCATGTCCTTTAGAACACCTATGAGAATGTAGAGTCCTTCCCTTTTCCTGTCTCCTTGTACTGGAATTGTCACGCAGAGGGCATGGACACAGCACTAGCAGCACACGGTGCATATGGTGATCGCAGGGGGAAAACTCAGAGGCAGAGACGTAGTAGGGTCTGCGGTGCCCTGAGCTCTCATCATCCCCCTTATGGGTTCTCAGCATGGCAGGCATGTCCTCCACGGGGCCAGTGCTCCTGCAGAGGGGCCTGCCCCAGCCAGCCAGCTGGACATGAAACCGTCGCCAAGAGAAAGGACCCACTCCGGACTGTTGGCCAAAGAGGTAAGAGGGAATGTGTAATTTCTCTAAGTAACAAGAAATATAACAAGGGATGTCTGGGTGTTAGTGACACTAGGGAGTTTGCTTGCCAAGGCCCAGGGCTGCACCCCAAGGACACGGAAGAGTCTTGAAGAGTGTCAGCAGGGAAGAACACGGATACCCACCAAAGCTGGGGTTGGCTGTTGCCCGCAGACTAGTCTGGTGCAGCCAAGCCAGCTCTCTGCTAAGCTACCAAAGGTGGGAAGAAAATGAGCCTCCAAGGCTCTTCAGACTTGTCTCTCATCAAAAATATATGCTCCGTGAGGGTAGAAGCTGAGTCTGTCTTGTTCCCTGCTCAATAAATTGGACGTGTGTTATGGATGAATAAATAAATAGATCAAGAGATAAGGGATGGAAAAGCAATTTACACTTCTGAAGCATTATGCGAGGCAGGGGATAACTGGGGAGAAAGGCTTCTTCTAGAAGTTATTCCTTAGGAGAGGCCAAAAAAAAAAGTCTATTAATAGATTCAATTAATAAACATCAGCCAAGGTAAATGTTAACAGGAAGCACCTCTGCAAATATTGGCGGTCTCTCAGGCAGGGCTCGGGGTTGGCTGGCACACAGGCAAAGAAGGCATCCTCCCTCCTGTTTGCTCAGAGCACGGTCTCAGCCCTGGGGGAGCCTCATCCCTACATCCTGAGTGGGGGCCACAGCCCAGATGCTTCCTGGAAGCTCACCCCACTCCAGCCACTCTGGTCCCTTCTGTGTTCCGTAAACACACCAAGCCTGATTGTACCTCGGGGGTCTTCCCCCTTGCTGTTCCTATTGTCTCTCTCCCCCTCACTTCCTTCAGGTTTCTGTGCAAACATCACCTCCTCAGAGAGGCATTTTCTGACCCCAATCTAAAATAGCAGCCACCGTCCCCATCACTGCTCATCTTAAAAAAAAATTCCCTAACTCTGTTTTAATTGATTGAGAGGACTCGTTACAACCTGAATTGTGTATAGAATATATATGCCTTTAAAAACATTATTTGTTTTTGTATTTTTGTCCAACTCCCCCCTCTAGAATGAAGACAGGGAATTTTTCTGTCCTGTTTACTGCTATATCTCCTAGAACAGCGCCTGGCCCTTAAGTAGGCACTCAGCAAACTGCTGAATGAATAAGTGGGGGGTGAACCGGACAGAGTCCCTGTCCTCAAGGGGCTCCCCTTCTAATTCAGCGCTGGCAGCTAACTGGCCAGTTTCTCTGTCATGCGCTGAGGGAATGTGATGGAGGCATGGGGGAAGGGACGACGAGGAAAGGCATAGAACCGTGCTGGGAGGATGAGGGATGGCTTCTTGGATGAGGCCACATCTAAACCAAGACCTGAGTACTGAGTCAGAATTCTCCAACTAGGAGGGAGGAGGAGAGCATTCTAGGCAGAGGGAAGTAAAGGTTTAAAGTCCTGAAGGCAAGAGAGAGCCTGGAAAGTTGATAGAATGTAAAAAAGTTTTGTGTGTCTGGATCAGAGTGGGGAGGGGAAAGGGGCACAGAAAAGACTGGATGGTGGGCAGGGGTCCGCTCACAAAGCATCTAGAGCAGACGATACGGCAGGAAGTAACATGACCAGATCACATTTCTGCTTACCAATGTTTTCTAAACATTCATAATCTTTAGGAACTTTGCCATATCTGGCATCTCTTAACCCAGTGATAAGTACTATTCACTTAATACTTTACATGTAACCGACTCATTTTACTTAAATGCATTCATTTAAAAGGGAAACCCTCTGTAAACTGTCCTAACCTGTGTCATATACACAAACTAACAGTAAAACTAAACCTAATGAAAATGAAATGATGTTCCATTTCACCACCTGCTAAGGTTCTGATTCCGAAGTCTACCTTCTCTTGTTAAAAAAAGAGATTAACATGTCGGCAAGGTGTTAAAGATGAGATAGCACCAAACGGGACTTTCTCCTTGACTAGATCATCAGAAAGATTCAAAGAGGATTCAAAGGAAATATTAATATCTTTCTTACTGTGTGAGGCAGTGTTACTTCAGCTGTACCTGGATTTCTTCTAAGATTATTTCATAATGACATAAAATAATCTTATACATGACCCGTGGTACAATTTCCACAGAGACTCACTATAAACCTTTCAGATGTCTTTGACTGAACAGAAGTAGGGTATGGAAGACAAAATGGGGTAGATGGCCAAGAAAACTGAAAAAGCCAATCAATCAAATTGTATCCCCTCACTCCTCTTACATTGTAAAACCTCTCCATCCATCCATCCCACCACCTGGACATCCACCAGCCTGCCCATATGCCCACCCACCTTTTTGTTTATCTGCTTGCCTACCCACAAATCCATTTACTTACCCACTTGTTCACCTGCTTGCCCATATACCTGAGTATCTTCTCACCTGCCAAATACATGCACCCATTCCCTCCATACAACTGCTCTCCTGAACATTGCCCATCCACTCCCCTGTCTACCTATCTACCTATTATCCATCCATCCATCCATCCATCCATCCTTCCATCCATCCCATACATTACATTCCACACTTAGCGTCTTGACCCCTAGTTCTCCTATTCCTTCTGAAATAGAAACTGTGCCTATGACCCCTTTAGCTGAGTTCTGATTTGAGTGTTCATTGCCTCTGACAAGCTTCAGTCCTCCCTGAGCTTCCCTTTGGGTTGTCCCCAAATGGAATCTCTGAAAATCACCTTATTCTTGCTGCCCTTGACCTCTTCCCCTCATACACTCCTCCTCACCAGGGGTCTTATTTTCCTATAACCTTACCAGGGCAGAGTCCTAGATTGTCAAAGATGAAAGGGATGGCAGAGACCACTGAACCCAAAGCTTTCAGTTTCTAGATGGGAAAGCAGAGTGGGCAGGTCACAGGATAAGCCAGTCACAGTATTAGGAACCTTTTTATTTCTCAAGATAAATCCTCCGCTATATCTCCTAGAACAGCGCCTGGCCCTTAAGTAGGCACTCAGCAAACTGCTGAATGAATAAGTGGGGGGTGAACCGGACAGAGTCCCTGTCCTCAAGGGGCTCCCCTTCTAATTCAGCGCTGGCAGCTAACTGGCCAGTTTCTCTGTCATGCGCTGAGGGAATGTGATGGAGGCATGGGGGAAGGGACGACGAGGAAAGGCATAGAACCGTGCTGGGAGGATGAGGGATGGCTTCTTGGATGAGGCCACATCTAAACCAAGACCTGAGTACTGAGTCAGAATTCTCCAACTAGGAGGGAGGAGGAGAGCATTCTAGGCAGAGGGAAGTAAAGGTTTAAAGTCCTGAAGGCAAGAGAGAGCCTGGAAAGTTGATAGAATGTAAAAAAGTTTTGTGTGTCTGGATCAGAGTGGGGAGGGGAAAGGGGCACAGAAAAGACTGGATGGTGGGCAGGGGTCCGCTCACAAAGCATCTAGAGCAGACGATACGGCAGGAAGTAACATGACCAGATCACATTTCTGCTTACCAATGTTTTCTAAACATTCATAATCTTTAGGAACTTTGCCATATCTGGCATCTCTTAACCCAGTGATAAGTACTATTCACTTAATACTTTACATGTAACCGACTCATTTTACTTAAATGCATTCATTTAAAAGGGAAACCCTCTGTAAACTGTCCTAACCTGTGTCATATACACAAACTAACAGTAAAACTAAACCTAATGAAAATGAAATGATGTTCCATTTCACCACCTGCTAAGGTTCTGATTCCGAAGTCTACCTTCTCTTGTTAAAAAAAGAGATTAACATGTCGGCAAGGTGTTAAAGATGAGATAGCACCAAACGGGACTTTCTCCTTGACTAGATCATCAGAAAGATTCAAAGAGGATTCAAAGGAAATATTAATATCTTTCTTACTGTGTGAGGCAGTGTTACTTCAGCTGTACCTGGATTTCTTCTAAGATTATTTCATAATGACATAAAATAATCTTATACATGACCCGTGGTACGATTTCCACAGAGACTCACTATAAACCTTTCAGATGTCTTTGACTGAACAGAAGTAGGGTATGGAAGACAAAATGGGGTAGATGGCCAAGAAAACTGAAAAAGCCAATCAATCAAATTGTATCCCCTCACTCCTCTTACATTGTAAAACCTCTCCATCCATCCATCCCACCACCTGGACATCCACCAGCCTGCCCATATGCCCACCCACCTTTTTGTTTATCTGCTTGCCTACCCACAAATCCATTTACTTACCCACTTGTTCACCTGCTTGCCCATATACCTGAGTATCTTCTCACCTGCCAAATACATGCACCCATTCCCTCCATACAACTGCTCTCCTGAACATTGCCCATCCACTCCCCTGTCTACCTATCTACCTATTATCCATCCATCCATCCATCCATCCATCCTTCCATCCATCCCATACATTACATTCCACACTTAGCGTCTTGACCCCTAGTTCTCCTATTCCTTCTGAAATAGAAACTGTGCCTATGACCCCTTTAGCTGAGTTCTGATTTGAGTGTTCATTGCCTCTGACAAGCTTCAGTCCTCCCTGAGCTTCCCTTTGGGTTGTCCCCAAATGGAATCTCTGAAAATCACCTTATTCTTGCTGCCCTTGACCTCTTCCCCTCATACACTCCTCCTCACCAGGGGTCTTATTTTCCTATAACCTTACCAGGGCAGAGTCCTAGATTGTCAAAGATGAAAGGGATGGCAGAGACCACTGAACCCAAAGCTTTCAGTTTCTAGATGGGAAAGCAGAGTGGGCAGGTCACAGGATAAGCCAGTCACAGTATTAGGAACCTTTTTATTTCTCAAGATAAATCCTCCGGTGCCCATAAACTACTCCTGCATTTCTAAAATGTCAGGGCTCAAAGCAACCTTAGACCTCATCTCTGAGTGGTTTTCCAGATGGGCCTCTCAGGGTGGGTGTTGTGAGTGGTCTAGTCTCCAATTCCCTACAGCCCTACTTAACTAGAGGATGGGAGTATGTGGGATTTTTTATTTTTTTTTGAACAAAGTGTTTTGCTGCTAAGAGGAAAAAAATGTTTAAACCCTTTGTTCTCAACCAGTACCCTCATTTCATGGACAAGGAAGTAGGTTCAGAGAGGAGAAGGTTCCTGCTCAAGGTCACACAGCAGGTAAGTTGCAGAGCAAGTGTGCTAACCCAGGTTTCCTGGCCTTGTCTTTTTCCTTTGCTGAGCATCTCCTGGCTTTAGAGGGACCTGAGTTGTGGCAGCCAGGGAAGAAGGAATGCTATTCTTCTAGCCCAGGAATTCCTAGGGAGGGCAAATGATCCCAATCACTACTTACAGACTGAGGACATATTATATTTTAAAAATTAACTGTGGTCCTCTGGATTCCTTGGCTCCCTTCACTGGGAACTGGCTGCCAAGAGGAGGCAAGCAGGGGCACCAATTTTACCCCCAACCTCTCTTTTATGATGACCCCCTCTCCTCAGCAGCATCTCTTTGCTCTACAAAATTCTGCCTGTTAAGGTTATGGGCACAGAGCACACTTTGTCCCCTGTGACTGTGGACTTTGCCACTGAAACTGATAATCCCTCGTGGGAGAGACACGAGATGTTTTCCTCCCCTGACACACAGTGTGTGCTGCTCTCCGCTCCCTAGTGGATGGCAGCAGTGTCAGGGCTGTGTGGACTCCTCTAGCTCAGCGGTATTTGAAATGCCACCTATCGACGTTCTCTAGGAGCAGGGCCAAGCTCCACAGCACCGACCTTGTCCTGAGACCCTCCACCTGTGCCTCCTGTCACTTTCAGAGTTTTCTGGGCTCGTCAACATTTGCTGAAGTGTCATCCTTGCTTATTTGCAGGTCAGCTTTATGCCCTGCCCCTGGCCTTTTAACGCAGGTAAACTCTCTTTGCATAACATAATCATCTGTTAAGAGCAGGCTCTGGAATCAGGCCACCTGAGTGCAAATTCCAGCTGCATTGCTTACTGGTTATGTGCTCTTTGGCAAATTACTTAATCTCTCTGGGCCTCAGTTTCCTCATCTGTAAAAATGGAGAGATAAAATAATAGGAAGATACTTGGGCTGGTCTCTGAGGAAGAGGGGGAGAAGGGGAGAGGGAAAAGAATTGTGGGCAGAGGGAACAGCATGTACAAAGGCCCTGTGACAAGAGGAAACAGAGCACTTTACCTGGGACTGAAAGAAGGCCCAGGACTGTGGAGATGCCCTAGCTTGGCTTACTCAGCATCTTTCGTAGTGTGCCTTCCTGTTCTAGACAGACCTAGAAGCTAGACTTCTGAAGCCAAGCATACAGATGCGATTTAGGTTCTATCAACCATGGACGTTAACACTGGAAGGCTGAGGTCATACTTCTCTGATTTTCAGTCAAGCGGAGTACTGGGTTGTTTTTTTTCTGCGGCTGCTGTTGCAGAGGGTTCAGTGTCTAGCCCCTTGTTTGTGATTGCAGAAGAAGAGCTGGGGGCACCCCTCCTGCTGGCAGAGATCAGGGCAGAGTATAGTCCTGCAGCCAGCAGTGGTGGTGGCAGCATCCAGATTCCCGGCTCCCCAGTCATGACAGAGGCTGCAGTGTTACTCTTGGGATCATTTCTGGAAGCTCAGCCTAGCACCAACCTCTCCAGCCCTCCCAATAGTGTGTGAGCACTGTTTTCCTGTATTACATTCCTTTCTGCTTAAGTGAACTGCGGTGGTTTCTGTGATCTGAAGCTGAGCTGGACTGTGGTGGACAAAAGAAGGCCACACATTCTTCCCATCAAGAAATGGAGCTGGCTTCCCCTCCCCTTCAGCATGGGCTGGCTTGTGACTTCTTCACCAAAAGAAAGTGGTGGAAGTGATACTCTTATCAATTCCAGGCCGAGCCTTGAAGTTAAGAGGGGGAAGCTTTTGCTTTTTTACCCTGTGGAAAGTTCACTCTTGAGACACTCTCTCAGAATCCAGCTGGCACGCAGTGAGAATCCCAAGCCACATGGAGAGGCCCTATGTGGCCTCTATTTGACAGTTCTAGTTGACCTCCCAGGCAACAGCCAGCATCACCCACCAGACATGTGAGTGAGCACCTTGGAAGCCCAGCCCGGTCATGCCTCCAGATGGTTCCAGACCCAGAAGAATCACAAAGCTGAGCCTAGTCAAACCCAAGAATCACGAGAGAACTAAGATTTGGGGTGATTTGGGGGGCAGCAATAGGTAACCCAAATACTGACCTGTACAGGCACATGTAGTAAGAGGAAGTGGGATGAAGCTGGAGAAGATTATGTGGAGCCTGGTAAGCCATGGTTAGGAGTTTTGTTATTATTCTAAAAGCAGTGGGAAACTGCGGAAAGATTTTAGGTAGAAAGGTGACACTATGGCATTTACCTTTCATATGGATCACCTTGCCTGCTGTGTGGGGAACAGACTGGAGGGGGATCCAGAGAGGTGAGCCAGCCTGGAGATGAATGCAGGTGTTGAGGCAAGAGCTGAAGG
>NC_041216.1:15028268-15039337 GCF_002837175.3 Physeter macrocephalus | reverse complement strand
TTCCCACTACATACGGATGCATAGAGGAAGGGAAGCATTGGTTAGCTGCATAAATATTTGCCTGTCCCACCTAGATTTTTGGGGGGGAAGCAGGCAGAACATAAACATCTGGAATGAAAATATTTACTTGTCCAGAAGTTGATTTCCCAAAAGGCCATCGACCTCCCTCCTATGGCTGCCTCTGTCCCTTTCCAGTTAACAGAGTAGCCTTTCACATTGCTGCTTGGGCCCTAAAATCAAGTAACAGATGCTCAGGCAACAGATATTGAAGAAGTGAAAGAACTGAACCCAGTCCCAGGTGTTCAGACTCAGGGCAGCAATGCTGCAATTTCATATCATCACTGCCTTGCCAGGTGCTGGATGTTACTGAACCTGAGAATTGCTGTTCTGGGTGGATCAGATCAAATCTACCCAGGCCACCTCCGCGTGGAAGCTGCAGGAGGTGAGACTATGCCATAGATGAGACTAAGCCGTCCTTCCCACGGCTTAGTGACGGTCCCCTCCCCGCTGAGAGCTCTGTTTCCATGCAAGAAACCTTTGAATTCTCAACCTGTGTCAAGTTGCAATCTTTCGTCAGTCTGCCCCAACTATTTCTAGCAAATTGTTTGGCTGACATGGCATATAGAACAAGTCCTATTCATGCCAAACTTATTTCATTCCAGCTTCAAGCAGTGGACATTTAGTGTAGGAGCATTAATGGAGAGGCAGACTTCAGAGAAGAAATTTCCTTCTGTTGCTAAATCTTAAGTTAAACCATGCTTACTCAGAGGCCTCTGGCTGCAGGAAGCAGTGACGAGGGTGGAACTTGGCAGATGGCTATAGCTGTGGCTTCCTGGGGCCTGTGTGGGGAGACGATTGTTTGTATATTGGTTTTCATTTATGTATTGGTCTTATTTTCATCTTCCTGAGGTGCCCAGATGCCATGGTGATAGATTGGTTGGAAACGACTCATTTATCAGGGTTCTGTGGGGGACGTAGTTTTCTTTCTCATGTGCAGTAGAGTCTAAAATGTTTAATTAGATGCTGAGGCATTTCTGCATGGGTCCTTCTCTTCCGGCCCTCCCAGGTGGATGCCATTGCTTAGTTTGGAGAGGGTCTGGGGCTTTCCTGGGCCCAACTTCCTCTCCCTTCATTTTCTCTTGATGCAATCCTCAATCCTTCCTCCTTTTAGCTGCTGTTTTTTTTCCCTGTCATTTTTGTTCTAGAAACTGCCTTCATGTGACTGCTGGAATTTGCAGAGCAGATTTGTGTTGGAAATCTAGTTGTCAAACAGGTCCAAACCAGACCTTATGAAATAATGTAGTTGAGCTGATACACAGTGAGAGGAATATTAACTACTTGCTGCTTGTGTGTTTTATTCCAGCTCAACTTTTCCAGAGAACTTACCTTGTTCTTACCGCCTGCCAGGCAATGCCCTAGATGCTGAGGATGCAAAGATGACGCTTCTGTCTCCTGAGTACCACATCTAGGCAGGGTGCGACAGGTGTGTGTGTGTACACAGTTGTAACACCATGGAGGTGCCCAAATCAAGGGGTGAACAAAAGGGTGGGAGTCACATCATTGAGGTGAGCTTGGGGGAAAGGTTGGTGTTTCAGGCAAATGTGGAGAATACCAGGCGTAGTGGGCGCGTCGGAGAGCAAGAGGCTCCATGTGCTGGATCTGGGGGGGTGTTCCATGTGTGGATGTGGAAGGCGAAGTTTGGAATGGCCAAGGTTTCTACCTGGGGTCAATGGGGACATCAGGAAGTGGGGACAGTGAGAAATCCTGGGAGGGGGAGATGAGTTGAATTCCAGACACAATAAAAATGATATGCCTGTGAAATCCAGGTGGTTGGAAATACTGGTTTGGGACTGGTTGGGGTGATGGCACAGGAGATGCGGATTTAGAAGGATGGAATGCTGGGGGCTGAAGGCTTGAGTGCAAAGCCATTTGAGGAAAGCCTGGACAGAGAGGCACAGGGGTCAGAGCCTTCAGGAGCATAAGTGTTTTAGAGAAGGAACAGAGATTTGGGGAGCAGATAGAGGCAGGTGGCCGAGGGACCAAGAGAGCTTCCTTTTTCCTTTCACCAATGGTTCTGCCACGCCTGGCTGCCCGCTGAGCCCTGTACACAGCTCCTGGGCTGATGTGGGCTTGCAACCCAGTGCCCTCTCCTGAGCAGCCTGCCTTTAGTTTCCTCTCTTCCTCAACCACCTCCTGGCTTCAGAGCACTGCCTTCACTGGTCACAGACCCCTCGGCTTTCCTTCCTTGCTGGCATCGAAGATTAGAGAGTCTGTCTCTCCCCTTTGTTTTCTGATTGTATATCGGGGCCTCTGCTAAAAAGAGCCGGTGTTCTGAGCTGTCTGCTCTTTGATTTCCAACTGAGAGCCCAAGAGCCAACCTGAGGACGGTGTGTGACTCTTTCCCGGCCTGATGCTGAGTGAGCTCAGCCTTGTAGCAGAACATGGGGAGCCCTTCCTTCATCTCCTTTCTAGAAATAGGGTGTGTGCATCCTCTGGCCTGACCACACACTAAAGATTCACATGCCAGCTCCTTCTTCAGTGAAGGAGGAGGCCACGTGTTGGGGGAGGAGGCATGGTTTAATCTTCACTGCTGTGGAGGAAAGGAAGACATTGTGGAGTGGTGACAATGCATTTTGTCTTTTCCCTGTGACCATAAGCAGTGACCAGACCCCACCACGTTCTTCTCAGCTTGTGGCCAGCATCTCTGCTCCAATGGAAGTGTTCTCTTGAAATGAAGCCCCTGACCACTAAAGGCAGGGTCATTTGGCAAAGTCCCTGCTGAAACTGCCATCTAAGGCATGTCTAAGTGGCATTCTCACCCAGGCCACCCTTCCAGACTTTCTCCTGAGAGCTGAGCCCCACCAGTGCTGCATAAGGTGCCCTGTGTCCTGGCCTCAGCCTGGGATTGAAAATAGGCTGGACCGTACATCTGGAAGAAATCCTGAAATCTCTGGTTCAAAGCAGTCCCTGTCTGATGGCAACCTGGTAGTCCTGGCTTTTTCCGCCTTGCCCAAATCATTCTGACTTTTCCTGTGGTGGTTTGAGCATCTTACAGTCTGAATATTTAGGTCTGCGCATCCTCCTGGAATAACAGGTGCGACGCGGCCAGTACTGGTCAATGCAGGTTTATAGTTATCGTCGCAGGACTGAAAGGTGTGTGATGTCTTTCTCCCTCATGGTCACCGTGTTTTCAACAGCAGCCTGGGTTAGGTTGTTCAGCCTCCTCAGAGAGGCGCTGAAAGCTGAAGTGAGTTCCTGTTCCTTCGTCTGTGCCTCTCCTCATAGAGTGTTTATGTTGTTTGTAGCAGCCCCACCAGCTAAGGTGAAAGTGTCTAGCTCCCTGACTCTGTGCACATTTGCAGTGCTGCCCCCTGGGGGGCCCAAGCCAGCACCCCCTCTCCAGTCCTGGAGCTCCGGAGACCCCAAAGTCTTAGCAAGGCTTCAGAGGCTGCTGGGGGCACCAAGAAACTGCATGCACCGCTCTGTGAGGTGGTGACTTTATTTTTTAATTACAGGTAGAATACACATAACATTTATCACTTTAACCGTTTTAAAGCATACAATTCCGAAGCATTACGTACATTCACAGTGTTGTGTGCTCATCACCACTATCTCATTCTGGAACTTTTTCATCCCTCCAAGTGGAAACCCTGTACCCACTGAGCAGCCACTTCCCATCTCCCACCCCCACCTCAGCCCCTGGCAACCACCAATCTGCTTTCTGTTTCTATGCATTTTTCTATTCTGGATCTTTTACATAAATGGAATCATACAATTTGTGGCCTTTATGATGTTTTCAAGCCTCTTCCATGTTGTAGCATGTGTCAATTTGATTTCTTTTTCTGTCTGAATAATATTCCATTGAATAGATATACCGCATTTTGTTTATCCATTCACCTGTTGATGGCCATTTGGGATACTTCTACCTTTTGGCTATTATGAATAATGCTGCTATGAACATTCATGTACTCTTTTTTGGGTGGACATATGTTTTCAATCCTTTTAAGAGTAGAATACTGGGTATATGATAATTCTATGTTTAACTTATTGAGGAATCGCCGGTTTTCCACAGCAGAAAACTGTGGAAGTGTTTATGTTCTTATCAGCAGTATGAGGGGAGGTGGTGACTTTTGGAGCCAAGTGTGCCAGCCCTTCTGGCATAAACCAAAGTAGTTATCTGGGGTGAGCCTCAGTGTAGGGGAGCTGGGACCAGGGGCGTCAGAAGTGAGCAGGGAGGGGCCACAGGGCCTGGGAACTCGGACAGAGTTCACAAGTGGAGCTGGGCAGGCCAGGGCCTGGCCCTCAGGGGTGGTTGAGCCTCTCCAGTGTGGTGGACGTGTGTGATGGGAAGTGTACAGGGCAGTGCCGTGGGCAGTGGAAGGGCCACATGGTGGGCTCAGGAGGGCTGATCCAGGTGGTGTCTGTGAGTGGAAAGCGTTAGACCCTGAGCCTGGGATGGTGGCAGAGTGTGTCCTCACCTCAGGGAGGACAGGTTACAAGTAGAACAAGGAGGCAGGCCCAAGCCCAGCTCATAGATTAGGCTGATGGCGGGGGAGGTGAGGGTGGCAGGAAAGGAGTGCTGTGATGGGGGAAAGGGGCACTTCACTGGGCTCCAGTATGGAGGTGCTATCTCTTACCCTGAAGCAATGCTGCTCTCCTAAGGCAGAGGCATCTGGGGTTGAGTTCTGAATCAAGCATGTGAAGTGAATCACATGCAGTCAAAACTATTCTTGAAAACTTCTCACTGCCAGGACCCAGGCCCTTGGAAACTCAAAAGGCAAAATTTAGCTTCTCTTGTTTGCTTTCCAGTGGTGGCTTCTCTTTCCTTGAAACATGGAGGCCAAGGTCTAGTTTGAGTGGGAAGGAGTAATGGGGAGAATAAGGAGGTTGGGGGAGGGGTGGCAGGAAGGTAGAATTGAATATTTGAGGCCTTCTGGCTGCTGTACTGACTGGCTTAGGACCTAGGGTAGATGTGCAGCCAGGGAGGACCAGAAAGGCCAACATCAGCGCCTCTGGGGCTGGGGAGGTGTTGCAGGGCTGTACTCTCACCCTTGCTGTACCAGCCCCTGGAGAGACTTGGAGTCAGGCCACCATAAACCCACAGCAGCCCCAATGGGCACAAACAGAGTTGGGGTGGCCCCTTCTACATAGCCACGCTCTGGGGCCCAGGCTGCATCTGGCAGAGGTCCCCTTAGGGGTACATGGGCCAAGCCAGTGCCACCTTATAAACAGTGTTATAGTTTATCAGCATTACAGTTTAATAGTGATGCTTCTACATCCGCTGCCTCCTTGAAGCATCTGGTAATCAGGAAGCATATTCCCCATTTACAAATTGAGGTTTAGAAAAAGAATGGTTTTCGAATTTCCATGATTAGGAAGAGACAGAACTAGGACACCCACCTGGGACTTCTGGCTCTAGATTCAGCATTCTTTTTATTTTGTTCTTCTTAGGGAAGCTGTCTGATACTGGTGCTAGTCTTTTCCTGTACTCTCTTTGGTAGAACGGATGATAGTCTAGAGGTCATGAGGTGCTGGGGAAGGATCAGGGTGGCGTCTGATTCTCATGCAGGTAGCTCTCCCTCTCTTCAGGCTCGTCAAATGTGAGATGGATCTGTTTTCCCTGCCTCTGCCAAGGCCATCCTGGCCCCCCAGCTCTGTGCCCCATCTGTCTAGACCCCTTTCTGGGCAGCAGCCTCTCAAAGAGACAGCCCTCATCTAAAGCTGAGATTTTGGGGTCAAGCCTCAATTCTGACGAGGCAGAGTTAGCATCTCTGGCTGCAGCCTCAGCTTTCAGCAAATGGTAAACTCTACTTGAGGGCAGCATTCAATTATGAAAATCTATTTCTCTTGCCACATTCAAAAAGTCTCCTAATGTGCCTTTGTGCACTCACAAATTTAGTGACACATCACTAAATGTGTATGTGGTTGCCATGGAAATGTCTCTCTTCTAACATGGCATTCCAAGAGCAAAGAGAAGGGAAGTTTTCTTTGTAAAGAGAAGCAGAGCAGAACTTGGCTAATTGTCAACATACGAATCCCCAGACTGTCGTTCTTCCCTGACTACCAGTCTCCTGCTTCCTGTCAGCGACATAGTGGTGGAAACCGAATCGGCCTGCTGTGTTTCGTTAGGAATTTCACGAGCACTGTTTTTAACCTTTGTGCCAAGCATGCACCAGGAAGGACCCCAGGACTCTTGATTTGAGTTTTCACCTAGCTTAGAAATGGTACCTTCCTGCACCGCCTAGCACTCGCCACTCGTAAGCACCTGAGTCTCAGAAGGACTCTTGGCACCAGTTTCTTTGCAGAACGTGCAGGCTGAGCAGGTCTTCTGAAGATGCTTTGTGTTTTCCACCAGAGACTCTGAGCTTCAGTTTTTGTCGTTGTGACCAATGCACCATACGATGACATACAGAGCACGCGACTACTAACGCGCCTTTTGAATGTCAGAAATCCCAGATATTTTCCTAGCAGCGGTGTGAATCCACAGAGTGTGGGGAGAAATGGAGAAGGAGACCTAAGAGAGACCTAAGCCTGGCTGATGCCTTCCTGTCTCTCTGGCTCACCCTGACCCTGTTTTCACCTCTGTCCTGTAGACTTTATCTTGACCGAGCCTCTCTGCGGCCAAGGAAATCCTCGTATTTCTGGACTTTACCAGCAACTTCTGAGGGGATCCTTGGTCCATATTGGCTGAGCCTTTGATTGCACCTGCTTTCCCACTCTTGGGGCTGGGTAGCTGTTCTTAATGGTTTTGAAGTTCAAGCTGTTGGCCTTTTTGCTGTTATGGTTTGCCAGTGGTGAGCTCTGAGATGGGAACCTCTGCCTCTTGCCCTGAATACCTGCCTAGGAACCTAGCTGTTCTTGCCATTCTCAGCTGCTCCGTACTTCTCTGCGGGACCCCTTGTCCTGTGAGGCTCTGCTGTCATTTCCCAAGCAGGAGATGCTTTCAGGGCTTCAGAGGCCATCTGCCCATACACGTGTTTCTGTTCCTGGCATCAAGTACACATGTGGCTTCTGGGCTGGAGGGACCAGGAGTGCTGGACTCCCTGCCTCCAAGGGGACCTCAGGGTTCCTGGGGTTCTGAGAGCCTGCCTGATACTCTTCTCCAGCTGCCCTGCCTCTGATGGAAGGATCTGGCTCCTGTCCAACGTCACAGGGTGAACCAAGAGGTTGAGCATATTCCAGCCTTGTTGCTTTTCATGTTGAAAATGCCAGGGTGCTCCGTCTTGCCCATAACTGTACTGGCTCCTAAGAAGACCTTTAGCCACTGGCCATGCTGAGCTGCCAAAGTGATGGGACAGAACCAGCTTCTGACTCAAAAAGCAGAGGGTATAAATGCTGGCAGCCCCCGTGTACACAGATCTGCAATGCCCAATGCAGTCGGGGTCCTGTGGGTCTTCAGTTACCCTGGGCATGAGGCAGGTCTTTCCTGCCACAAGGCAGATTGTCCTTTTTGCTTTTATAAATCAGGTCCTCAGCATTGTTTCTTACCCAACATTTATTTCTCCTACCCTCAAGGGATGGATGAGGAGGTATCTGGTTCATTGCTGGGCTGTGACCTTGGTGAACATGTGTAAGTTTGACCAAGAGCTAAAGGATCTAATGAGAAACTCTGTAGGAGTTTGGAGCCTTTTGTTGACAAATCAGTGCCTGGTGCTTACCATGCCAAGGCCTCTAAGAGACTGGTCAACCTCTGCGGCAACCACGGCTCCAGGCTGCTTCCGTGTAGTTGCTTCTGAGCTTGTTTGGGGGCCTGTGTTGGGAGTTCCTGAGAGAGACCGGGTCAGCCATTGTCCCCTTGACTCTGTGGCCTCGCTATGGCTTAACCAAGTCTCCCCGCCAGCAAGGGACAGGGGCTTCTAACTATAGGATACTCTCTTTGGGACAACACAGAACTTATCTCTGACATATCACTTCCTGAGTTCTCTTCCTGCCATTTTAGACTCTGATAAATCGACCACATTTGGATGTATAAATGGCTGTTAGGAGAGCTGGCTGCCCTTTTTTGCCTTTGGCTTGTGCAAGTAAATATCAATTTAGTCCTTACAGAATAAAAATAAAGGAGGCTTGGTTGTCTCCCTAATCCACAAACCCTATAATTCTCACCTGGAAAACCTGGCTCTCCTATTTCAAATCCGTTTTAGGACAAAGGCTAAAGGAAGGCTTTATTGCTCTTATGTGAGCTTATTTTTTCATTTGACCATTTAGTAAATAAGCACCCCTCCAAGGACAACTGGAGGGGATTGGCTTGGGAGAAAGGGAGTATATGACCACAGTAAGAGTCAGGGAGGGAAGCTTGGTTCTGGAGAGATTTCCACCTGCTGGACACTCGGAATGGGGTCCACCGACTAACAAGCAAACATTCTAGAAATCAATGGATGCGAAGACTCAGGGGCAGCCACCGCTGAGTTCTGGAGTGCCAACTGGAAACCCTCTCCCACCCTTTCTTCTGTCCCAGAGGGGATGTGCAGACCCACCCTTGCCGAGACTCCTGTTGTAACCAGGCCCAGCTGGGCAGAAAGACAAACTGCCCAGCTTGAGGTGAGTGGGTTCTTGGTTGTTCTGGCCCGGGGCCCTGAGCTTGCTTGGCTCTTCAGCTGTACTTTAAGCCTCTGTCCCAGCTCACAGTCTTGTTCTGGGGCTGGGAGGGTTGCTCCTGGCTGCTTGTTGCCCTGCAGGTAGTTGGAGTGGGACAGATTCCTGTCCCCACTCGGCCCTTGTCATCTGTGAGCAGCTTCCCAGCAGGTAGGAAGAGCACCCCCCGCCCAGCCCTGTGGCCAGGACCCCTCAGCGTCTGACAGTGTCCGTCTTTTCTCTGTCTGCGGGGCCGTGACCCAAGTTGAGAGAAACAGCATTTCTTCAAGGAAGATGCTCTCTGCAGGGAGAGGCTAATGTGTGCTCCTCTGACTCTTGTCACTGAACAGGTCACACAGAATTAACCTGCTCATCCTTTAACCACGGACAGGTCCTTCTGGCCTGTTAGAGGGCATTCTAATTGCTACCCTGGCCGGGGCCTGAGGTCAGCTGTCAGAAAGAAGGAAGGATGTTCCCCGTGGGGAAAATCTGTACTTTGGGGGGAATAGGAGGCTTATCTCAGGTGTCCTCCCACTCCTGGGTTGTGGGATTTAGAAAAGCGATTAAGTCTTGTTCCATCTGCGGCATGTTAGCACCAGGACCCACGTCAGGGCTGCGGTGGGTCCCGAGGGGCAGGGCGATCCTGCTACCTGCCGGCGGTGGCAGAGGCTGACCTGGGCAGGGATTGCTGAGTGCTCTGGGGACCCAGAGGGCCTGTCCTACTTCCCAGCAATGACCACCCAAAGCCAAGTGCTTTATCCTTCCGATGAGCCCCTTCATAGCAGTCCTGACCCCTAAGAGTCTGCCTGGCTGACCCTGAGGCCTCCAGTCCCTTCCCGAGGACACGGGAGATGCTCTGCTCCCGGCTCAGCGCTGAGGAGCCTGCGACCCCGTGTGGGGGCGGGAAGGCCTGTGTGGTTCCCATCGAGGCCCCCCCACTCCTGCCTCAGGACCGCTGCCGCCTTCTGGGTTGCTGTTGGGAAACAAAGGGCTTCTCTGAGTGGCCCTGGG
The DNA here is from genome assembly GCF_002837175.3 of Physeter macrocephalus. NCBI lineage: Eukaryota > Metazoa > Chordata > Mammalia > Artiodactyla > Physeteridae > Physeter > Physeter macrocephalus. Next base: position 15,029,755 of record NC_041216.1, on the reverse strand, counting down.
ACTCTTGTGAGTCCTCCTTGCTGCCAGAGAAGTTTGCTCAGTGCAGCGGAGTCACGTTCTCCTGGAAAGTGAGACTCTGCTAATGTGTTCTCAAGTTCTGTTCCAGCTGGCATCCGCCATTCCCGTTCCATGGGCTGGAAGGCCCCCAGCACCCCGCTCCGGCATGGGGCTGAGCCACTGGCAGCACTTGGCACGAGGCTGTTTAGCAAAGACCAAAGCCTGCTGCCGGCCTCAAGTCAGGCCATCTTTTCCTCTGGCTCGATGGGTCTTGCGAGCTTGGACCAGAGCCTCACAAGGCACTATCATGAGGGTGCTTCGTCCTGAAGAGAGCTTGGGTGTCCTCCTACCAACATGCAAGATGAACAGGGGGCCTTAAACAAGGTACTTAACCACTGCCCCAGTTTCCTTTTCTGGACAATGGGACCATCCTCAGAGTTGGAGTCTGCATCAAGTGCTTGGCCGAGTTCCTGGCACAAAATAGGTGTTTAATCAATTTTAGCTTCTATTGTAATGTCTCTACTGAGACCCCTGAAAATTCCCCATCACTGCTGGTCATAAGCCCCAGCTCTGCAAGGGGCTTATAGGAAACCATCTATTTGTGCTGTGATATGGCTACTCTGCGTGGCCTATTCAGATGCCTTCTTATTAGATGTCCTGTCCCCCTGCCCTGGATGATGTCCTCTGGCTTCTCAGGTGAGGAGCTCTACAGACTCCCTGATTTTCCCGAACCCCCTTGGATCCAGTAGGTGTCAATGTCCTGAGCTGAGGGGCCATGTCAGAGTGGGTATTGGTCTTGAGCTGCTTTCCCCAGAACTGGGCTGTTGTGGCTGCCCTCAGCTTCCCTCTAGTCTGGCTCCTGGGGGAAATTTGCTGAGCGGCCCAGCTCTTTTCTAGGGGACAGGGGGTGAGGCATGTTTGGGAGGACAGTATTGGGGGACTGCTCTGTCTCTGAAACTTGCTATCTATCTATTCCAGTGCTTTTCAACGGGGTAACATTTGGCAATGTCTGGAGACATTTTTAGATGTCACAACTGGGGATGCTGTTAGCATCCAGTGGGTAGAGGCCAGGGATGCTGATAAACATTGACATTGTACAAGACAGCCTCCCACGACAAAGAATTATCCAGCCCAAAATGTCAGTAGTGCCAAGGTGGAAAAACTCTGATCTATTTCCGGCTGGACAGGGAGAGGACTTCGGCAACTCTAAGGATTGTAGAACAGCAGCATCCAGATAGATCAGCCTGGGTCCTTCATCCCTTCCTATCCCCCAGTCCAAGAACCTAGAATCACTTTTCTCTTACTGATGTGCTGTGCAACTGTGGACAAATTGAACCCTCTGAGCCTTAGTTTTTATTCCTGAATGCAGGGATACTGGGGGTTGCCTTTCCAGATAAAGATCTGTCAAAGACTTCAAATCTGGGGCTTCCCTGGTGGCGCAGTGGTTGAGAGTCCACCTGCCGATGCAGGGGACACGGGTTCGTGCCCCG
>NC_041216.1:14962728-15028204 GCF_002837175.3 Physeter macrocephalus | reverse complement strand
CGGGAGAGGCCACAGCAGTGAGAGGCCTGCGTACCGCCAAAAAAAAAAAAAAAAAAAAAAAAAAAAGACTTCAAATCTGGAGTAGAGATTGTTGTCTTAGGGGACCCCAGGCTGCTATACTGATTCATGAGGCACCTGACTCCTTCCAGAGGAGTCAAGGCTTTGTAAAAGGAAAGCTGTTCTGACTTATATTTTGAGGGGACTGCTGAGCCGGATCCAGGCTCTGAGTGAAGGAAGCACCGTCCCAGGGGGTGGGTGGGTGCTCACCCCCGAGCTCTCCCGGGTCCCAGGACTGTGCCGTTGCCAAAGCAGTTTTTCTCTCCTCCAAATAATTGTCCTTTTTTTATGCTTAGCGAGCTTCTACTTTAATCTGTGTGTGGCCGCATCGGGAAGCCTGACTTGACGGCAGATGCCATGGGATGTAATCTTCTCACGTTTAGGCTGTAAATTTTCCGTGGTTCCAGAGTGCTGTGGAGTTCACCCGAACACATGCTGTCCTCTGATAATTGAAGTGGTTTAAAACAAAGCAAGGCCTATTGGTTTGAAATAAACCATCTTGTGAGCTAGTCTATCTTAAAGCGAAAAGAAAACTTAGAGCATATCTCTGATTGAGGGCTCCAACCTGTTTCATTCCCAAAGGTCATGGATTAAGGAATTGATTTACTCTGTGATCTTGAGCAAGCCTTTTAACTTCTCCAGGTCCGAGTTTCATCTCTGAAAGGTGGGGCCCAAAGTAGGTCTCTGACTCTCTTTCCTGCCGCAGCCTCTCTCTCAGGTCCTGGATTTCGTGGCACTTAGGGCGGGAACGTGTGGTTGATTACTCCTTGTCCAGGGCTAAAATTGCCCCTTCTGAAAGGTGACGCCAAGCTGTAGAAATGACCCTCTCTCCTCGCCTCATAGTTACGATTCTCAGACACTCTCAAAATACCAGATGACAGGTTTAGTTACACAGAACTGGCCGACACTCGTAGTTTAAATCTCTCTTCTTGGCTCCAAGGGAGTGAGCGGAGTTTGGTGAATAACGAGTGGAAAAGTCTTCTCTGGTCTGTCCCCGGCCCTTGGGCAGGAGATGATGGATGTGTGGGGCAGAGTGAAGCTGGTTAGAAGGCAGCGGGCAATGTTCCCCCCAACATTGTCCTTCAACTCCTGGTTTCTCACCTCGGCTCTGTTGTCAGCCTCACATCAGGGGTACTGACTTCCCTGTCTATTGGTTGAAATCTCTTCCTTTTTAAAGCCCTCTGGAAAATGCCAGTTGTCCCTCAGGGACTTGTGCCAGGAGTTACTAGGACAACATAAAGAAATTCACTCTTACCAAAACCTCAATTCTCCTGTTGCAGTTTGACCTAAAGAAAAACATCTTATCCTTGAACCTCTTCCTCTTCCGGGGGCAGGAGGTGGGGTGGGGTCGGGTGTCTCCAGTAGGCTACAAAGCCAATGTGGGTTGTAGGTTGGAATGATCGTGTGCTTTTATTTTATTTGTTTATTTCTTAAAGATTTAATTTTATTTATTTTTGGCTGCGTCAGGTCTTTGTTCCTGCGTGCAGGCTTTCTCCAGTTGCGGAGAGCAGGGGCTACTCTTTGTTGCGGTGCGCGGGCTTCTCATCCAGGTGGCTTCTCTTGTTGCGGAGCACGGGCTCTAGGCGCGCGGGCTTCGGTAGTTGTGGTACGCAGGCTCAGTAGTTGTGGCTCGCAGGCTCAGTAATTGTGGCTTGTGGGCTCTAGAGCGCAGGCTCAGTAGTTGTGGCGCACAGGCTTAGTTTCTCTGCAGCATGTGGGATCTTCCCGGGCCAGGGCTCGAACCCGTGTCCCCTGCATTGGCAGGCGGATTCTTATCCACTGCGCCACCAGGGAAGTGCCAATCATGTCCCTTTAAAAGACATCGTTTCATACTACAGCTACAGGTACATCTGACACCTCCTCCAGGATGAGCTATTTGCAGGTTTTAGTAGTGCTTTGCCAAAGTGTTAGCTGAAACACTTTCCTCAGTTCTATAGGTCAACTTCATATTTGGAATAAATAAGCCTGTGTGTTGAATTCCTTCTGGGTCTCTACCTCATGCAGGTAATTCCATGTGTGTTTCTCTGCTGTATGTCAGGCTGTGCTTATGTTTGCTTAATTGTAGTGGTTCATTTGAAAGGTGCTGTTAGAAGTGGAAAATGAAACAAGACACTTGTTTGGTCATGACCACACTGGCATCTTGCTGTTTAGGTTCATTGATCAGGGAGAAGTCAAAGAGGAGAGAAACAGGGATGGATAGACCAACTTGGCTCATAACCAGGTAGAGGAAAGGTCTCGTGTGTGGGATCCAGTCAGTAAATGGGTCCCAGGGCCTTCAACCCTGAAAATACGAGTCTGTCATGGCCACGCTCACCATTACCCAGTGGACAGTTCTATGTCCTGAAATGCTTTCCTAGGAGTGAAGGAACTTTCAGATGGAGAAAGCCGCTCTCAACATGTGCCTTTTTCCAGAGGCTGGGGAGAAGGAGGGGCAAGGGTTATGAGGCAGGGGTGGAGGTGATTGGGGTGCTTGAAGTGGACGAACAAAGCCGTGAAGCAGGGCCCTTGAAGAGGCTTGAAGTGGTGGCACCTTTCTTTTTCAGTGGGAGATGCTTACCTTCTAGTGAAGCATCCTTATACACAGCAATTATGGTCTTCATTATTCTTTAGCAAGAAGTAATTTCCTGGTCATCTGTCACTTTAAGACTAAGGGCCTTCCACTTCTTCTGCTGAGCATATAGTAGCTTGTTGTACATCAGTTCTATTTATGTCCCATTTGGGAGCTCTGGGGGCTGCCCTTTGACAAACACACAAAAAAGAGTTTGATACAGCAAGAGCCGTAGAAAAATGAGAAGGCAGGACTGGGGAGCTCGGTAACCTTGTGTTGTTAAGCCCTGTTACCCACAGGGGCCTTGGCCTCAGTAAGTAATCAGCGGCTACCACTGCCTTCCTTTCATATGTCATCCTTACTATAGAATAAAAACACCCATGTAACTTGCACTGAGAGTCACCTGTCCTGTAGTGTGGTCGGGGGAATTGAACTCTAGGCTGCAGCCTGCCTCTGGATGGAAGGGCCTGGCCCACCACCTGGACAACTGCCCACTTTGAGGGCTCACCCACTGAAGAAGCATGTACAGCCAGGCCCCTGTTGTGCTCCTCCCTGTTCCCCAGGCCCACTTCCCTGCCCCCCAGGCCTTGAATGGTCTAAACAAGACCACATCCCCTGTTCTACGAGAACACCTGGTCTCGCTCTGGATGGCCTAGCAGATGTCAGTCATTCAAAGACAAAACTCAGTAACCACTACCAGGGAGTAGGCCTTTCCCATAGGTTATTAATCTTCACCCTGGTTCTAGCCAACAGAGATGGCTCTCCTTGAGTTTCAGTTGAGGCAGCTGAGGCTCAGAGATGTTAAGCAACCTGTGCAGAGTCACACAGCTAGAAAGTGGCAGAGCCAGAGTGGGAGCCTTGGTTATCCCATTCTGCCCTTGATCATAAGATGCACAAACTGTAGACTCTAAGAGCTGGCGTGAGTGTGGAGGGGGCTGGAGGCTTCCTGGGAATGAAGGGCAGTGGCCCAGAGATCGGAATGAGCCTGGTAAGGAGACAGCCTGCTCTTCCCCCAACCTGCCTCCTGACGTTCTTTATCTTCTCTGAGGTCCCTCCCATTTGTGTAGCCCATTACCTCTTACACAGCCTTTCTTCTTTCTCTCTTGTGGTCTTTAAAATAGTCCTCAAATGTGACCTTTTCTTTCCAGATGAGGAAACTGAGGCTCATGGGGAGGGCCTTGTCCAAGACGGTGTAGCGAACTGTAGCGTTAGCAGGACTTTGGGGTCCTGAGTCGTGTTTTCTCCATTTTCTGTTCCCCACCCCACCCCTACCCCAGTCCCCCAGCTCCACCCCCACCATTGCTGGTGTTTTCCTGTGTCTCCTAAATCTCAGCTTGACTGTAGTTTGAGAGGGACCCTGGGCTGGGTCCTGGGATAACCAAGACTCACTCAGCCCATTCCCTCCCCCCTCCCACCCACAGGCCCTCTGAGGCCCTCCCCGAAGCACCTCTCATTTCTCTGGGTCTCCCCAATCCATCAAACTGAATCTGCACACACCGTGAAGATGCCAAGAGAGGTGGGCCTCTTCCTGGTGTTACCTGCACGTTCAGTCCTGGCAGCGGCGGCGGCAGCAGCAACGCTGGCCCTGCCTGCCTCTGCCCCAGGTGACCTCCCTCGTTCTTGAGCCCGTGGCTCAGGGGAGAAGCATTAGGAAGGGTGAGAGCCATCACAGGGCTGAAGGGTGCTCATTCATTCCCAGCACCTGACAGAGGACTTAGGTGTAGTCACTGCTTGCCTGGATGCTCCTGGTGTCACACAACTGCACCCAGCTGGGTCTCGGGAGTGACTTGATGAGCATCTGAATCTGCAGGGTTTGGGGGTTTGTCTTGTTGCTGAGATGGCACCTGGGCAGCCTGCAAAGTCAGGGCCACTTTGTTCTAGATCATTGTCTCCTGGGCCATTTTCCCACTCCCCACGCCCCATGGAGTCAACTTGGCTTGTGGTTCTACCTCTTTAGTTCCCCTGGCTCTGTCCTCCCACCTCGGCCTCAGACCTCTTACCTGGCTGACTTGGGGAAGCTTCTGATATAGCCCTCAGGCCACAGTTTTCTACAATATGTGCTTCATGACCTAGAAAGCACAGTGCTGGCTATGTCCTTCTCAAGCCCTCCAAGAGGCAGTGCCAGTCCCTCTGGGGAATAGCCTGGCCTACCCTTCCTCCAGTGAACTGAGCAGGCCTGGGGGCGGTGGGTACTGGGGCATGGCTTTTAGAAACCCTAAATCCCAAAATGTAGTTCCTAAGAAATCCTTTTCTTTAATCACAAAAGTTACATGTTGTACAAACACTGATATAGCAGCTTTCTAGCTTTTCTAATTGCACGGTCCTGGGTGAGTCCATTGACGCTGCATCTCCTGTGATCCCAAAGCAGGGCTGGGCCTGCCTGTGGAATGCGCCCAGTGATGTGCTAGAGCTGAGTCGTGAGAGCCATTGTTAAATTTTCAGAAATTTGGTGAGCTGATTGTTAAAAACAGCCATATTTTTTAATTAATTATATAAATTTACAATTAAATAAATTGTACTAAAAGCAATGGTAGAAAATACTCAAATCTCATTACTTCCTAATTAATTTACTACACTTTATTATTTTTCTATGCTCCTTTTTTTGGGGGCGGCTGCAGGGCATGCTGTGTGGCTTGTGGGATCTTAGTTCCCTGAACAGGGATCGAACCTGGGCCCTCAGCAGTAAAAGCACAGAGTCCTAACCACAGAACCACCAGGGAATTCCATACCTATGCTCTTGAGGTTACATACGTCTGCTGTATCTGTACTTAATGGTGTGCTACTGTGTGTCTCTACCCAACATCATTTTGGTATGGGAATATTTACACCATAGGAAATGGGCCAACACTATAAATCAGGATTTTATTTATTGTTTTGAAAATTATCTAGACTTAGGAAAGTGGTGGAGAAAATCTTAATAGTGCAGAGTAAACTTTAAATTGTATCATTGTAAATAAAAAGCGCAAAAAATTGAAAAAAACATTTTTTCTGGTTTTCAAAAACTACCATCCAGTTCAGCAAAGATTCCACTCACATCACTGACAAACAAATGAAATCTGGTGTGTTTTCATTATTTCATTTTTGTCTTACTATTTAAGGTCAACAAAAATATTGACCAGTGCTTGTGTGGGAACTACACATCTGTCAGCACATCACAGGGTTTGCTGCAGGTCCCACGTATTTGACGACCTCCATGCCTTTGACTGGCGTGCCCAAGTCCCCTTTCATTCACTGGCATTTATTTAACAAATACATATTGAGTGTGTACTATGTGCCAGGCACCAGAGACACAGGAACGAACAAAACAGACAATAACAGAATAAACATGTCGACTCCATTTTCAGACCCTTCCCTCCTTAAAGGCACAAGTGCTCCCTCTTTGCATCTTGATCTCCACCCCCCAGGGTGAGCTCTGCCTCCATCCTGGTCCCATCTTTCAGCTTTTCCCTGCTGGGGATGAGCCTCAGCTCGAGGAGGACAGAGTCTGAACAGAGTCATGCGTGAAGGGCTTGGAACTTGAATGAAGGCCCAGGATTGAATATTGAAGCAGCTTTTGGGACAAAGCCAGTAAGAGAAATCAGTTTCTTTAGAGTTTGTGAAAATGGGATGCATCCTTCCAACCTAAAGAATGGTTAGCTGTTCTCTGTACTGCGGGGAAGGAGATCTAAAATGAGACCTTTGCACTTGAAAGGGCTTCAAAATATTTAATATAAGAAATATCACAGGATAGCCTGCTGATTCACTCATCTGTTTGTTCAGCAAATACAAGTGCCTACCCAGCCAGGTGCTTGCAAGCTCTGTGAACTGCCAAGCCTGATGATCCGCGGTCTCCCCTTGAGGGATTTTCAAACTTGTGGGGCAGTTGATAATCCAGATTGCTGGCCAGTGAGCACAGCGGTCAGCATGCCCCCAGCCCCCCGGAAGCCTTCCTCCTCTCTGTGGAATCAGGCCCCCACGGGCATCCAGTCTCCTCTTTCTCTGTTCTCCCCCTACTTAGCGTCAATCTCAGTCTGTAGTAATTATATACCTGAGTGCGTGTTTGATGGATGTCTGTCTCTCTTACAAGAATGTCAGCTCCAGGAGGGCAGGCAGGGATCCATGTCTGTCTTGCTCACAGGGCCCGGCATCTGTAGGCAATCAGGAAAAACTTGTTGAATGAGTGAATGAAGGATGGAGCAAGTTTGGAGGAGGGAGATTGATGCGGGTGAGAGGCCCAGAGGGCATCTGGAGGGAGAGGCTTGAGCTGGAAGAATGAAGCCTTCATTCTTCCACTTCTGGCAGGTGAAGCCAAACTCTTGCATTTGTCAAGGACCCCCCCAAACCTTACCTCCATTGCATGGCTTTTTCTTACCCCTCCTCTCTGGAGAGGTATCTATGACAGAACACAGCACTTTGCATTATAGCTTTTATGTGATTCTTCACCTTTCTTAGGTCACGGAATCTATGCTAATCTGATAAAAACTATAAGCCTTCCTCCCCAGAATAATGCTTATGGCATGCAAATGCACACGCACAAGCACGCAGTTTTAAGTTCAGTTTCCAGGCGTTCACAGGCTGCCATTCCATCCATAAACCCCACATTAAGAACCCTGCTTTAAAAAATGTGACTCCCCACAGCAGGCACATCCTGTGCCCCTGTAGCCCCCATATCTAGCACAGTTCTTGGCGTATAGACCTTAATGTGGAATATTGGGTGGATAAATAGAAGGATTGAATAGGTAGGTGGGCATGTTAAAAAGTGTCCTGATTTGCCGCGACCTGTGTAGGGTCAAGCTAAAAATTCCATTGACATCATCAGGGGAGAGGGTCAGCTTGAGCAGAGAATGGTAGCATTCCTTATACCACCAGTCAGTCCTGGCCCTAGGAGTGTGGTTCTGCCCATACCTGGGAAGCCCACCAACTCTATAAGACCATTTTCCAAATAAAAACTTAGAACATGGTGTCTGACACATTGTCTGATAATGGCGTAGAATATTTGAAATTGGGCGCGTCTCAGAAAATTAGGGGTTGTGTGATTTCAAGGGAACATAACTTAGTCCTGAGGCTGATTGGGTTGCTCTTAGAGTTTCTGTAAATCCCAGAAGGGGATGTTCGGGGTCTAGGCTGCGCTCCCCGTGGAGACTAGGTTAGTCCTCCCATCTTAGGTAGTGGGACCCAGCACGGCAGCCCATTTGTCCTCCACATTCTTCTCTATGGTCAGCTGTGTCACTAATTCCTAGTGTGGTACCGCTAAATGCTGCCCATCTTCTGCCCATTACCACCCTTTCTCCCGCAAAAGGGTGGTGTATACGAATCCCTACCTTTTAAACTGTTCAACTCTAGAATCTTAAAAAAAAAAAATTTTTTTTTGCTTCTATTTAAATCCCTATTTTTCACATTGGGGCGTTTGACAGTGTTGATTTTTAGACACCAGAATAATTCAAAACCATGGGGGAGAAAAACCCTACAATACTAGCTTTTGCTTGGAAAACAGTTGTCAAGGAAATAGATTTTGCAAAACATTTCCTCCCAGGAGAGCTCTCTCTTTCCATGTATCCCCACACTGAACATTATTCTCCTGTGCGATATGGTAGGCAAAGGTACCATTGGCAGGTAATTTGTCTAGCCAACATCTAATTATGAATTAAAGCCCTTGCTGGCACGTTCTCAGGTTGGGAGCCGATGGTGGACCAAGTTCCAGTTCAGTTTATAGTGCATCTGAAACGTTCTTGGACTTACAGGAAGATTTTTTGGCCCTGGCTATAGACCGGGGAATAGAATTCTGTAAACTCTGTTAGCAGACAGTGGAACTGTCTGATATAGATGGAGCTGAAATTGCAGAACGTTGTTCGATTAAAAGAAAAGGTGAAGGCTCATGGGGCAGAGGCTGTGACTCAAGGCATTCACATAAGGAGATACTTATCTCATGATTAGAGTGCTGGTGGCCCAGACACCAGCCAGTGGTACTTGGAAAATCTGTCACTGTTAGACATGACAACACATGTATGAACTGCTCAGTTGTGAGCAGACCTCATAAGCGAGGCTGGTGGATTTAATTATCACTTGTGAGAACTTAGTCAAGAAAGTGCTGGCCCGGTTAGAGTTATGGCCAGCGACACTGGCAGGTGGTTAATTACAGACTTCTCCAGTCCATGGAAGTGCAGGTCCATGTGTAGACAGGAGGAGAGTTGATGACAAAGAAGCAAAGAAATGATCGTGTCTCCATTATTCTCATTTGTGTTGGGATCTGTTGCACTTGCAGTAATCTTTAATTATAAAAACTAATACTATGGGATGGTTATCAATGTTATCATTTTTTGTTATGTTGCCTGGTAATGTCCGTTTGTGCCCAAGACATGCATGTTTCTATAGTTACAGGGTAAAGAAGTGAAACCTTCCTTGCTCTTAGCCATTTTTTCATCGCAATATTCTAAAAGGCTATTTTGAGAGATGGTAGAGCCCAGTCTGTGGGGTGAAAAATGGAGCCATTGTGACAAGAGCCTGAGTCTTTGAAAAGACTTCATTTTAACCAGAGTAGTTCACGAGGTAGTGTTCCCCAGTAGCAAAACAGAAAAACGCTCCTAAACAGCTAACTGCATTCTCCTCTCCTCTTTCAGGTAACGATCTGTCCCATTACAGGGCAATCTCTAGTGCAGGATCCATTTCACACGTCCCCATGGACTGCATGAGAAGCCAGAAGTTGTGAACCTTTAGGTTTTTTGACAATTTCCATCCTAAGGAATGATCACTAATGGAGAAAATGGTGCATTAGGTATTGCAGGTAGAGTCTGTTTGCACCTCCGTGAAGTCAGGTTATCTCCATCACCCTGCTGCTTTTGAAAATGCCCCAGGGCTTCCCTGGTGGCACAGTGGTTAAGAATCCACCTGCCAATGCAGGGGATACGGGTTCAAGCCCTGGTCCGGGAAGATCCCACATGCCACGGAGCAACTAAGCCCATGAGCCACAACTACTGAGCCTGCGCTCTAGAGCCCACAAGGCACAACTACTGAGGCCTGTGCTCCTAGAGACCATGCTCCACAACAAGAGAAGCCACCGCAATGAGAAGCCCATGCACCGCAACAAAGAGTAGCCCCCGCTCGCCGCAACTCAAGAAAGCCAACGCAGCCATAAATAAGTAATTTATTTAAAAAAAAAAGAAAATGCCCCATTAGTGGAAGAAATGGTGGCAGAATTATCATCAGAAGTACTCAAAATCATTCTATTTAAAGGTCACGCTGGTAGAGTTTTCAGATAACAGTTGGCATTGCTTTTTCTTAAGTGGGAAAGCGGCTGCTCTGGGCATGGGGAGAGGACATCTTTTGGGTTTCAGATCTCTGGTTAAGGCTGTAACCCCACCAAAGTGGTGATCGCTTAAAGATAATTACCTTCCACATTGTTCATGCTAAACTCTTGAGATGGACTGATTGGCATATTTAAATCTCATCTCCCAGGCATTTGCTAATTATCATAGCCTAGTTGGAGAAAAACCTAATCAAATAGCTGTTTAGAGATGCTTTGCATTTTAAAATTGTTCTGGGTTTATCCTAGAGAGGAAACGTGCCTCTGATTTTCCACTGGTTCTTTCCCTGACCGGAAGAGGGTTTAAACTTTTAATGGCTTAAATAGCCACAGCTAATCACTCAGGAAACTTTGTGCATTTACATTTTCACTTTTGCGTCATTTCCATCCTTGACCCCTTTTCATCACCTTGAACGAAGCTTTCTCACTTGGTGACTTCTCATCCATGAGGCGGGCCATTGAATTCCAGCTAATGAGGCTCATCTCTTTTATTCATTTTAAGTGGTACCAACCAGGCCTGTAGTCAGATCTGAGAGTGAATGGTTATCACATGTTTCTCAGGTCCATAAATGGAATACCAAGTCCATGGTGAAAGTAAGAAGAATTTCTTCCTCTTCTTGCTCAGAAAAAGAAAGACAAAAAGAGCAGCTTCTTGGGTCAGCAGGTTGAGTAGAAGCCACCCTCCTCAGAAAAGGCACCCAAGACTGGGTGTTATTTTCTTAACAGCAGCTGGAGAAGACCCTCACCCTGCCCCCACCCCTGCCAGCTGAACTGAGATCCTTTTATGCAATGTTTTTTTCCAGCCACTGTGCTCAAAATTGGGAAAACACGACAGTTTTCTCCTTTATACAGCATATACGGCTGTCGGTGACAGAAATCTCACCAAGGCCTTTCTTTTGTAGGCAGTGTCTAAAACGGCCTGTCTTTGAGATTTATGTCTTTCAAGACCCTGTGAGCCACTGTCACCCGTAGTTGTACCTCAAAAGCAAATAAAGGGAAGGGGAATTTTGTGAAGGTTTTCTCAAATCACTGTCACTGGCCATCAGTCCCGTTTGTCTCCCTTCTGTGAAAGGGTCTCTTTTGCGGGCTTGGCAGGAGCTGCCACCTTCCTGCAGCAAGTTTACAGGCCCCAGCAGGAAGCCAGATCTGGAGGCAGCTGAGAAAGAGAAAAGTCTGCTCTTTCTTATCAGAAGCCAGAGCGGCAGAGCGCAGAGCTGGGGCAGGTGCATTCGGTTACTTGGGAGTGGGGAGTGGGGATTCGAGGAAGGTCCTGAGAGGTAGGAGCACCTCAGAATCAAGCCAGCCGAAGCCCTGTGTGAGCTTTGATTCTGATCATTCAAACAATTCAAAACTGTGAAACTTGAAGATCTGAGGTTTTTCTCTCTCTTTCCTAGTCTGTCTCATTAGCTCATCAAGATTAGAGCCTTTCGGTTTTCATAGTTAATTATTCTTTGGTATTCTATTTCAGGGTGTTGAAATCAAATTGCTTGATGTTTTACCCTCTCCCGTGTGATTAGCTTATCTTTTATAATAAGACTGCAGTAATCCTTTCAAGAACACAGCACTTTAGCTCAGCACTCTCAAGGAAGATGTCCTAAATGTCCCATGAAGTTTAGTCTTGTAGGAGTGAGAAAACACCACCGGTTCCTGTTATTATGAATCCAGAAGTGCCACTGCACATCATCCAGCATCACAGACCTAGAAAAATGAAAAGAAAACCTATGTTGAGCTGTCTGATTAATGCAAACTGAAGGAGTGCTTATGGGGTGGCAGCTCTTTGGCTTCGTAGGATGAATGAGCTCCAGGACCTGAGTCTTTTATATGGTGTTTGTAAGGCTGAGCAGGTCTGTTTACTGCTTTGAAATTCTTTCTCCTGGGGTGAACGGGTAACCTTATCAGTAGGTTGTACAAGGCTTTCTAGCCAAAAAAAGAAAATATGTACTTTGGAATCTCCGCTGATGGGGCCCCAGGTGGAATAAAGAGAAAAGTCAAATGCATGTCTCAGGCTGCACGTGGGAAACAGGAGGAGTTTTTTTTTCCAGATACTCATTAAGATCTCAGCTCAGTTATCAACTTGGAGGCCTTCCTTGGCCACCTCCACTCACTCAGTCATCCTCTCCCCCTCTTGCTTGATTTTTCTTCAAAGTGCTTATCACTATTCAAAATTACCCTGCTTATTTCTTATTGTCCGTCTCCCCACACTATACAAGCCATGAAGGCAGGAACCTTGCCTGTCTTGTTTACTGCTGCATGTACCCGAACATGGGGTACCTAGTAGATGCTCAACACACTTTTTTAAAATGGATGTCAGGTGAGGGGAAGTTGAGAAAAGAACAGGAAGAGGCAAAGGTTGGAATCAGACCTCGGTTTGAATCCAAATCCTTCACTTATTGGCTGTGTGCCCTTGGAATAATTATTGAACCTCTCTGAGTCTCGGTGTTCTTATCTATAAAATGGGCTACTTCCCAGAGGAGCAATGGAGGATTAAATGAGATAAAGTAACGGTAACATCTGGCACAGGGGCTGGTACATGGAGGTGCTCAATAAATACTAGCTCATTCTCCAAGCCTTAACGGAAACAATTGTACAGGGCAAGAAACAGGGCCCTTCACTGCCCACGCGTGTCCAGAGGTTTTCAGGCCTCCTTCTTGGGTCCAGGAGTGGTATCTCTGAGGAAAGCAGTACTAATCCTTTTTCGGCTCCAAGGAGAATATAGACAGTTTCACGTGGTTCTACACGCATGAGTTAAAGATGGGGTCCCAAGGATTCTGTACCCAGAGCTGGCTCTTCAAGAGATGGCAACGCTGCCTAGAAGACACGACTCCTGCCCTCCTGAAGCCTTTTGTTCTCATCCTCAGCTGAGGGCCTCCATGAGAACCCCAAAGGCCTTGAGACAGGTCACCTAGGCCCCTTGCTGTCACAGTTGCTACTAACAGCCCTTAGAAAGTGTTTATCAAGGCTGATCTTCCAGATTTCCAGTGGTGTTACCTCTCTAGGCAACCTGGCAACAGAGATTACTTCTCTCCAAGGCCCAGTTAATGTTTTCTTGCCATTCACTTTGGTATTTTCCTTGTTTTCACGTAAACATATATTTTTTCCCTTTCTTTTTAAAAAATTCTTAACATTTAGGCGAAAGAATTGGTTCTGCCTCTTTTGCGTTTCCAGAGACCCCAGACTCTGCTGGGGCAGCTTTAAAGCAGGTCATCCCTCCCTTCTAGCATACTGAGCCTTCGGGAACTGCAAGTTTGGATGGTTCTTGTTTTCAGAAAGAAGCAGACCTCAGGATGGGCCGCATGGCAGTTGGCAGCAGGCAGTCCTCATTTTGATTCTGTGTGCCACGTGCCGTCCAGAGGTGCTGGGCTGATGTTTTGTTCATTCATTCAGTGGACAGTGGAGCAGCCTGGGGAGATGGAAGGGACACAGCCTTTTGAATCAGTCAGACCCCAGCTTCAAACACTGGCTCTGCCACTTGCCAGCTGCCTGGCCCCAAATGTTGGGAAAAGGAGACATTAATCTTACCTCGGAGGGTTGTAGAGTGGGAAACAGTGTGCTGTCATGGTTAAGCATTCAGGGCCCCAAGTTGTCCTCTTGCATCCATTGCCTGGCTCTGCCACTATTTGTTCTGCATCCTTGGAAAAGTTACTTAACCCTCCAGGACTCAACTGCTTCATCCTGTAAAATAGGGATAACAGCGGTAACCCATCCTAACAGGGCTGTGGTGCAGGATGAAATGCTTCTGAAATGCTTAGCCCAGTGCTCAGCACATGCTAGGTGTGCAGTACATGTCCACTACTGGATAATAGAGGTAACACATGTAGCCATTGTTATTACTAATGTGCTATGTTGACTTCCTCTGTTGGGCCAGCCTCATGCTAGGGGTTGGGGATGCATTGGGTCACAGAGCTCAAGGGCAGGGGAAGAGACATGAAAGAAATTATTATCCTGCAGAAGTCTTAAGTACTTGATGGATGGCAAGGGGCTGTGGAACAGTGAATTCCAGAATGCTGGTACCTCTGCTCCAGAATATCAGAATTCCTTATGTAGAAAAAGGGCTGTGGTGGAGTGAAAGTGCGTTGGTGGGGTTTGTTCATTCAGTTTTTCACTGGGAAGTGCTAAGGCCCTGAAGTAGTATATTAGTTTCCTATTGCTGTAGTCACAAATCACACAAACTTAGTGACTTAAAACAACACAAATTTATTCTTTTACAGTTCTGGAGATCAGAAGTCTAAAACGAGTGTTCCTGGGCTAAAATCAAGATGTTAGCTAGGCTGCCTTCCTTTCTGGAGGCTCTAGGGAAAATCCATTCCCTTGCCTTTTCCTGCTTCTGGAGTCCCCCTGGATTCCTTAGTTTATGTCCCCTTCCTCCATCTTCAAAGCCAACAATGGCCAGTGGAGTCTTTTTCACATCTCACCACTTTGACTCTCCTGCCTCTTCCCTCTCTCACTTCTAAGGACCCTTGTGATTACATTGGGCCCACCTGGATAATCCAGGCTACTCGCCCCACCTCAAGATCAGCTGATTAGTAATCTTAGTTCCATTTTACCATACATACTCACAAGTTCCAGGGATTAGGACATGGGCACCTTTGGGGGCCATTATTCTGCCGACCCTAGGTCCCTAGGTGGGAAGGTGCCGTGTGAGTTTGAGGTATTGTCCAGAGGTCCCTGTGGCTGAAGCGTGGAGAGTGGGAAGGGGCCTGGGGAGAGGTCAGAGGCAGGCCTTTCAGGCGTGGTGCCTTGGGGAGTTCTTGGACGCTCTTACACAGAGGAATGACATTTGATGGCTTGCATTTTTAAAGGGCTTAGTCTGTTGGTTGTATAGAGAAAGGATGTGGCGGGGGGGTGGCTGAGAGGAAGCGGGGAGCCCATACTGAGGTCCAGGGACAGTGGCGGACTGGGAGGGGGACGGGAAAGGGATGAATCATAGGTGTTGTCGACAGGATTGCTGGAGAGTGAACGTGAGGTGTGGAGTAGAAGGAGACTCCAGAGGGCTCTGAGGTTTCAGGTGGATGGTGCTGATGTTTCTGGACATGGGAAGATGATGTGGATCCCAGTGCCACAGACCACAAGTGCTAATACTTGCGACAGAGTTTTCTGTGTGCCGGGAGCTGTGCTGAATGCCTTGCATTGTAATTACAAACAGCCCTCCGTATCCATGCGTTCTGCATCCATGGATTCAACCAACCGAAATTCAGTCTGAGGTTGGTGAGTCCACAGATGCAGAACCCAAGGATAAGGAGGACCAACTGTAGCAAGCATCTTACATAAGGGACTTGAGCATCCATGGATTTTGATATCTGTGGGGGGTCCTGGATACCAAGGGATGACTGCAATCCTTGCAGCCACATTGGAGGCAGGCATGGTAATTGCTCCATTCTATGAGAAGCATAGAGTATTCTGACAAGAGCGTAGACTGCCTGGGTTCGAATCCTGGCTCTGCCACTTGCTTGCTGTGACACTTGGGCATGTGCCTCAGTTTCCTCATAGGAGAATGGCAGCAATGATAGACTAATCTTATAAAATTAGTGTGACGATTAAAGAGTTAACATATATGGAAAACACTGATGACTCATGGAAAACACTGGTTAAGCATAATATAACAGTATCCTTATCTTTAAACAAATGAGATAATCGAGGCACAGAGAGGTTAAGTATCTTGTCTAAGGACACACAGCTGCGGAAAGCTGGGATCCAAAGCCAGGCTCTTAACTACCATGCCTTACCTCCTGCTTGAGAGGACCTCTCAGAGCTGTGGTGAAAACTGCACATGCTAATACATATAAAAGCCCTCTTCATGCTGTTTGGCACATGCTATATATTCCATAAGCGTATGTATGTGGAAGTGCAGTTTCTTTTTCTGTAAAATGGGGGTGATGATGACACCACCCTGCCTCACTCACAGGACCATAAGGCTCAAATCAGGAAGGCAAAGCACTTTGGAAATAGTAGAGCTACCTACACACAGGCCATATTTATACTCAATTTCTTCAAAATGGCCTTGTTGAACCATTTCCCCTTGGAATTTCACTCACAGATGTGCTGAGGTCTTTCATACTGTCATTCATCTTTGTCCACAACTCCCCATCTCCCTGCCTCCACCCCGATGCCCAGGCTTTGACAGAAGAGAGTGGGGAGGACCCTTCACTTTGCAGTCAGGGAACCAATCTCAATGCAGTGGCAGAGCTCAATTTGCTTGTGACCTTCTCCATCAGCTCCCTTTGTTCATCTGCAGACTCTGCACCAAGATCATAAAGGTGTCCCATGGGAATGTGTCTCGCCCATTCTTGCTATCCCTGTGGCCTCACAGTTGGAGCTGTTCCCTTATTGGGCCTTCTAAAACCCTTGCTGAGGCAAATCCACCAGGCAGTAGGTGTTTCTGTCCCAGGCATCCCCCTTTCCCCTTGGTTCTCACAACACTAGCAGCCCCGGGGAGCTCCCCCTCTGTCGTCACCATCCTTAGATATTTATTCAACATACTTTTATGGAGGACCTCTATGTGCTGGGCAATCTGTTAGGTGCTGGGAAGCAATAGTGAGCAAATGGAGCCTGTGTTCTGGTGTGTGTGGGAGGAATAGATACTAATTAACCAATCACACAATGAATGTAAAATTCTGACTTTAATAATCCTCTGTAAAAGGAAGATTCAACACAGTCCGGGAGGTCAGGCTTCTCTAGGACATGGAAACTAAGCTGAGATCTGAAAGATGAGTGGAATTTACCAGGAAAAAAGTAGAGTGAGGAGTGGTCCAAGGAGACGGACTATCATGTGCAAAGGCCCCGTGGCAGGAGGAGGCATTGCTCTTTGAGGAACTGAGAAAGAAAGCTGGTATGGCTGGGCAGAGATGGGGAGGAGAAGCTGAGGCTGGAGGCATGAATGGGTGGACTCTACAAGGTTTGATGGGCCTTACTGAGTTTGATCTTTATACCTGATGGAACTGTTTAAGTGTGTGTTGGGGGTGGGGTAAAGATATGAATAAATTTGTCCTTCGAATAATCACCATGGCTGCAGTGTGGAGAACCATGTAGGAGGCCAGAGAGGACTTCTCTAGGCCAGTTAGGAGGCTGCTGTGGGAGTCCCAAGAAGAGATGGGAGTGATATGGATTAGAGCGGTGGTGCAGAGAGAAATGGATGAAGAGATACTTAGTAGATAAATTAATAGTGTAGCAGTCATCCTATGGCTGCTTTTTACCGGACACATATTATGTTCCAGCTGCTGTGCTAAGTACTCGGCAAGTGTTATCTTATTTACTCTCAGGGTTATTATAAGGATTAAATATTCCTGTCCTTTTACAGATGAGGAAACTGAGACTCAGAGAGGTTAAGTCACTCACTCAAGGCTGCACAGCCAGTAGGTAGCAGAGCCCTAGAGCAGCTTCTCAAACTTTAATGTGCATTTGGATAACTTGAGGATCTTGTTAAAATGCTGGCTTTGATTCAGCAGGTCTGGAGTGGGGCCCGGGATGCTGCATTCCTAACATGCTCCCTGGGTATGCCCAGCTGCTGGTCCCTGGACCACACTGAATAGCAAGGGTCTGTCTGCCTCCAGGTCCCACACTCTCAGCCATGGTGCCTTAGAACAGCTGCAGATGGGGTGAGATTTCTGAGACTGCTCAAATCTGAATGCCATCCTGGGCAGGATGTGGGCGTGCTCTCTGGACCTCAGATAGGTCAGAAGTCATATCACATTTTCACTTCCTACATTTGTCCTTCAGTAGCTCAAGCAAACCCAGAAGTGAGAGGGTTAGAGACAGCACCTCCTTGTCTACTCCCCACCCACCCCTCCACCCCTCAGCACAACCAAACCCCATCCTGCATCCGCTCCTGAGCTATAGGCCAGGGGTTATGTGCATTCACAGATGTCTCATCAGCAGTTGTCAATCAGATCATTTTGTGGGGCACCCATAGAAGGGGGTGGACTGAGAAATCTAATGTGGATGGTTTTAGGTACCAAGCTGTCAGCTGTTTTCCTGGGCTGTGCTGAAAGTGAAGGAGAAAAAAAATCACCCTCACATTCTAATCTCTTCATCTGTGTGGTCATTAGATCCTGGGATCATTAGAGACCAAGCCCTTTCCCACTCAGCCCCTGCAGATGGGCCAGGTGTCACCGCTGGGAGACACCAATAAGGCTGCAAGTCACTGTGTGAGCACTTGTCTTTAATGACTGGGAAAATCCATTTCCCTTCCTGGCAGCTTTGAGATGTTGCAACTGTGCTTCTGGGTCATTGCCAGACCTGATCCTGTCTGTGTGCGTGTTTTATTTTTAAAAGGGGAGAATGTCTCACTGTTTCAGTGATCGCTCCTTTCTCCCTAGCTGCCGCCAAAGAACTTTCCAATGCAAACTTTCTATTCAGTTTCCCACTTTCAAGGCGGTCCGCCAGTATTCCTATGTCTTCCTCTCCTCAAACGCATCATTTCTTGGCTCCATCATTCTGGGGCCCCTCAGGCTGGGGTGGGTGTCTTTGTCTGGGCAGTGCAGTGGATTCTAGTCACTTTTCTGCAGGGGAGGATTCTAGAGCTCTGAGACATGTAGAAAGAACATCTTAAACAAAATAATGTCTGCCTTGGGCTTCCCTGGTGGCGCAGTGGTTGAGAGTCCGCCTGCCGATGCAGGGGACACGGGTTCGTGCCCCGGTCTGGGAAGATCCCACATGCCGCGGAGTGTCTAGGCCCGTGAGCCATGGCCGCTGAGCCTGCGCATCCGGAGCCTGTGCTCCGCAACGGGAGAGGCCACAACGGTGAGAGGCCCGCGTACCACACAAAAAAAAAATGTCTGCCTCAAATTAGTAAATATTTTTCATTTTAAGAGTTCATGTCATTGCAATTTGTTCAGGTGGACAGGAACAGCTTTTGTTTGAGAAAAAACTGAAGAGGTGTCTTAGGATTCTGCTCTGATTGCTCTGCCTCTCACTGAAGCTTTGTTTCCTGCCTCTGCAGAGCTCGGTGAAGGGAAGGCTTTGTGATCTATTGTTAGGTATTCTTTGAATCTATAAAGCATAGACTGCTGGAAGGGAGGGGCATCCAGAGCTCCTACCTCTAGCATGGACACGCATGTATGCACACACACATGTGCACACACACAAAAATGATGACTGCCTGGTGTGTATTTCTAGAACCCAGTGGGGGCAGAGGTGTTTAGTTCTCGTGTCTCTTGATTCTTACAGCCACTTCTTGATTTCTCTTTCTGTAGCTCAGGCTGCCTCTACCCCCATCAGCTGCTTCACTTCTCTTGCTGGTTGGCCCCCTCTCTGACTCCTGGTTGGAAAGGCCTTCTCTCCTCTATCAAAACCCACTCCCTCCCATCCACCCCAAGGCCAACCACCTACACAATCCCTTTAGGCTTTAGGAGTAGCACTATAACATTTCTTCCTTATGTTTTTCATTTTAACAATCTTTCATTTTCACCTTACAAACATTTCTAGATATTCATTATAGAAAATCCAGGAAATATAGGTCAATAAGAAGAAAAAAATAACCACTAAACCTCTCACTATCTGACATAACCACTGTTAGCATTTTTGTGCATTTCCTTCCAGTATTTTTTTTTCCTTTAAAACACTCATACATAGTCCAGTGATGTTCATACCATATAACTTGGTTTCCTGCTTTTCCAACTAATATTATATAATGAACATCTTTGTGTGTCTCTCCCTATATAGAGATATTTAGTTTATATCACTAAACATTTGGAAACACAATTTTTAATACCTATTTCATACTCTACATCTCATACTTTAGCCCTTGCATGATTATTTTTAATTGGGAACAATACCTATCCTGTCAAGCTCACTGAACTGCCTGATCAAATGAGAGAAAGTGTGCAGAGAGCTGCACAAATATGGGCAATGATCATTCATGATGTTAGTTTTATCTTCCCAAGTGAACTACTTTATGTATTGTCACGAAATTGTTATATACTTTCCTATTCAAGTTTTGCACAGCAGTGGGCGAAACTAGCTGTCTGGGTTTAATCTTTAAAAGGGAACGTACTTATTAATAACTTTTAATTTTTTTCCTAGCAATTTCTTAGAGGCTCTGGCCTAAGGAACCTACCTGAAATATAGAAAAGGGAGTGGGCACAAAGATGTCCATCATGGCATTATTTACAGTAGCCCCCAAATAGAAATCACTGACATGTACAATTATATGGGAGGAAGGTTAAGTAAATGATGCTGAACCTACTTGCGAAGTTATTATCTAGCTATCTAAAATGATGTTTACAAAGCCTTTGTAATAAAATGGAAGATGTTTATGTCATCATCACTGGAAGAAGCAAAGATAAATGAAAAAGAGTGGAAAGAAAGACACCAAAGTGGCAACAGTGGTTATAATATTTAAATGATAGATGATTATTTTCTTTCTCTCTGTTTTTCTGCAATGAGCTTGTATACCTTGGATGCATTAAAAGATAGGTAGGTAGGTAGGTAGGTAGATGGATGGATAGATAGATAGACAGATCAACCTTATTTTTTAAACTATCGGAAAGGATGTAAGCAGAAGAGGCAAGTACGGGGCACAGAACTGAGTTCAAGTGAAAGTAGTGACCCAGAGGTGGGAGAAAAGGGCATGGGGGGCTGAGCCCAGACTGGGCTGGAACTTCTGGAAAATGCTTAGAATCACAAACGGTACCTTTTAGTTTATTTTTGGAGCAGGAAGAACAGAGTAAGGATGGGCACCTCATTTGAACATGGTAATATAATTATAAAAGGAGAAACCAAAATTGCTAGTTCCTCATTTGCTCCATCTTCTGACCAGCATGGGCGGGACAGGCTTGGTGAGGAGAATGTGAAAGCCCAACAGGGCTTTTGAGGAACCGAGGGGTAAGAGGAGCCACAAAGAGACTGGCAACAAGCACATTCTATCATAATTTACACAAGTGGGGGAAAACAGAATTATGTCATGTATAAATCTGGGTGAAAATGACATCAATATCCTGCAACATTCCCTAATATTTTTTTAAAAAGAATTCAGACTTTTAGAAAAGTTGCAAAAAATACTATAAGGATTCACATTTACCCTTCATCCAGATTCCTCAAATGTTAGTGTTTTACCCTGTTTGCTTTGTGTACACTCTTCTCTCTCTCTTTCTACACACACACACACACACACACACACACACACACACACACACACACACACACACACACACACGAGGTTTCTGAACTATTTGGGAGTAAGTTGCAAGCATAATGCCTCTTACCCCTAAATACTTCATTGTGTATTTCCAAAAGGTCGGTTCTACTTTTCTATATAACCATAGTAAAACCAGAAAATTAACATTGACACAATAATATCTGATCCCTATACCCCATTCACATTTTGTCAATTATCTTGATGATTGTCCTTTATAGTAATAATAATAATAGTAGTTGTTATTATTTCTGCTCCAGGATCGCATCCAAGATCATGTATTACATTTAGTTCATGTCTCTTTAGTCTCCTTCAGGCTGGAACAGTTCCTCAGTCTTTCCTTTTCTTTCACGACCTTGATGTTTTTGAAAAGTAAAGGCCATTTATGTTGTAGGTTGTCTCTCAATTTGGGTTTGTCTGATCTTTCCTCATGATTCGGTTCAGGTTTGCATTTTTGGTAGGATTACCACTGAAATGAAGTGTGTTCTTCTTAGTGTGTCATATCAAATGGCATGTGATATCTATTTGTCCCCATTAATAGTTTTAAAAAATATAAATTAATAACAGCTTTACTGAGTTATAATTCACGTATGACAAAATTCACCATTTAAAGTGTAAAATCCAGTGGATTTTAGTATATTCCCAGAGTTGTACAGTCATTATCACAATCAATTTAGAACATTTTCATCATCCCAAAAGGCCCCATACCCATTAGCCATCATTCTCTGTCTCTTTTTCCCTCACCCCTGGTGACTACTAATCTACTTTCTGTCTATAGATGTGCCTATTCTGGACATTTCTTATACATGGAATCATATGCTGTATGTCCTTTTGTGTCTGGCTTCTTTCACTAAGCACAGTGTTTTCAAGGTTCATCCACATTGGAGCATGTTTCAGCACTGCATTCCTTTCTATGGCCAAATAATATTCCATTGTATCTATTTACACATTTTGTTGGTTCATTCATCAGTCAATGGACATTTGGGTTGCTTCCACTTTTGGACTATTACAAATAGTGCTGCTATGCACATTCGTGTACAACTTTCTGTATGGACATATGTTTTTAATTTTCTAGGGTGTATGTCAGGGTACCCGATACCACCTCTAGGTTCAGTGATTCACCAGGAGGGCACATAGTCCTACTCCTGGCTGATTTACTACAGTGAAAGGACACAAAGCAAAATCATCAAAGGGGAAACGTGCATACAGAGAAGCCCTGGGGAAACCAGACCCAGCATGCAAGAGTCCTCTCTGGGTGGAGTCACCCAGAACACACTTCATTCCTTCAGCACTGAGTTGTGATGACACGTGTGAGACTCCATCCACCAGGAAGTTCATTAGAGACTCAGTCCCCAAGGTTTTTACTGGGGGCTGGTCATGTAAGTACCCTCAGCCTAACATGTACCAAAATTCCAGACTCCCAGGAGGAAGGCAGGTGTTCAGCATACACCACATTGTGTGTACAGTCTCGGTGCAATAAACCACCCTTACCCATCAGAGAATGGTGAGAACACTCACTAAATCCAAGTTCCCAGGCACCAGCCAAGGGCCAAATTTGCAAGCAGAGCCTTTCTAGGGATAGAAGTCTCAGGCCTACTGTGTTAACTCTGTTCTGCACAAGTCTACACCCAGGAATGGAATTGCTGGGTCACATCATAACTCCATATTTAACTTTTTATGCCAAACTGTTTTCCAAAGCAACTGCACCGTTTTCATTTCCACAGGCAATTGATGAGGGTTTCCACTTCTCCACAGCCTGGCCCACGCTTGTTATTGTCCATCTTGTTGATTATAGCCATCCTAGTGTGACTGATAGTTTTTTTTTTTTTTTTTTTTAATCTGCAGTACGCGGGCCTCTCACTGTTGTGGCCTCTCCCGTTGTGGAGCACAGGCTCCGGACGCGCAGGCTCAGCGGCCATGGCTCACGGGCCCAGCCGCTCCGTGGCACGTGGGATCTTCCCGGACCGGGGCACGAACCCGTGTCCCCTGCATCGGCAGGCGGACTCCCAACCACTGCGCCATCAGGGAAGCCCGACTGATAGGTTTTGAAGTTAGTGATTTGCAGGCATTTAGAACCAACGATGAAGATCCATAGGAGCCAAAATGCATTCTCTAAGAACAAATCATACCAGTCTAACACCCGATTTTTCTTAAAAGAAAAAAAAGCCATCTATTTTCTCTGTACTAGCTGTACTGGGGCAGAGTGCTTTTGTATTTCAGTCCTGTCCTTCATAATATCTTTGTATACAAAAATGGAGACACAGGGCTTGGACTGATTATCTGGAAGATTCCTCACTTGTTGACAGATGACACTCAAAGAGCAGTGCTGGAGCCAGGTGAGGGGCCCCTGCTGCTGTTTCCCCAACTCTGTCCTCAGCCCAGCCATTTAATGTTTCTCTCCAAAACTTGGGGGAGACACAGATGGCGGTCCCATGAAAGCAGGCAGAATACCCAAAACACGCAGACACGCACACAATGAATGATAAGATCTGGTTCCAGAAGGATCCTGACAGCACGGAATGAGTATGGAGAGTCCAGTGAGATGCAGTTGTTAGGACAAATGGCAAGTCCACACCCACAGGGTCTGGTCCAGATGTAACCAGGGAGAGTTTGCACTTCGGTTTCTGCTTGTTACCAAAAGCCAACCATTACAAATAGGTGACGAAGTCTGGGCACCCTGGAAAAACGTTGTGATGTGTATCTGCAGTTTCAGGGGATTTAGAGCTCAGCCATCAGGCGATCTGTTGAAGGAGCCGGGCTGCCCCTGGATGAAGATCTGTGGTGGCAGCATATGAGCTGTCTTCCCCATGGCCTGTAGGGAAAAGCAGATTTAGATTGATTAACAAAGAACTTTGTGAAACTCTGCAATTGAATGAGCTGCCTGGTAAAGAGGTAAGCACCCCTTCACTGGGGGTGTTCAAAGAGAGATTACTTAGTCTTTTTAAGGAACTTGCATGGGGCAGGAGGTGGCCCAGGTAATCTTTGAAGCCTTAGAACTGCCTAAACGTGAAACCAGGGACTGTCCGTCTCTAAAGCCAAGTCCAGGGGTTGCCCAAGGCACATATCACCAGTTCCAGAGTGAGATTAGCCTTTCTGTAGGTCATCTTCTTCTTGTGCCCCTCACAATCCTACTTGTCCATCAGGACACTTGGGTGCCCGCGAAGCTCCCCTTGAGATACACACTTGCCTTCTTCTGAGCACCTCTGTTACTCAGAAGCCCCCGCCCCCCCGGTCCCCCTGACCCATTACCTATTTTACCTGTGATGTGTTTGGTCCACACGTCAAGTCTCCCAGCCATGTGTTAAGCTCCAGAGCCAATTTTCTTGTTTGTTCTTACTTTCATTGAGCAAATATTTAATGAACACCTATTATGTGTCAGTCCCTTGGTGAGTTGCCAGGCATGCAGCAGTGACTAGGGGATGGGGTCACTGACCAAATAGTTGCGAGTATAAAAGCTTAACTGCAGGCTGCTGTGGGACCTGACATCAGGAATGTGGGGAGGTCGTGGGGGCCTGGCTGGGGAGGAGGACTCCCTGCAAAAGTGCCCTTTCAGCTGAGAGTTGAAGGAAGATAAGCAGTTGGCAGGAAAGTGGAGGGAGGGGTCCGGGGGAGCAGTCCCACCATGGCTGCAGCCCAAACTGCGGCGGGGCACAGGCTAGGACACCTGGTAGGTTGGGGCACATTAGGAAGAGAAGTGAGGACCACCTGGCTGGGGACTTTCCCCGTCATCCCTGCTTATCCAGCGCCTGGGCTTGCGACCCGAGGTGGGAGACACAAGGATTAGCGTTCGGGGGTCTGTGTGTCCTTGTGCACGTGTGTGTGTGAGAGCAGCTCTAATTGCCTTCTGAATCCTGTCCCAAGTGACATAGGGATTATTTGTGCCTTACTTCCTCTGCGTTGATGTGGATGACTGTGAGAACGGGCCACGTTCCAACATCCCCACGTCCCTGCAGTGACAGCTCCTTTGAGAACATGTAGATACCTATGGTTCTCTTAATTACTCCTGCACACCCACTTCTCTCTCTCTCTCAAGCAGGTGGGGTTTGGGGGCAGGGTGCAGTCCTCCCCCTCCAGACCTCTGCTCCTGCTTTCCTGCTGCTCCCCTACCCATCCCCCACCCTTCCCTCCCCTCACACTGACTTAATGGAGGGGGCCCCCCCCCCAGAATAAGAGAGACTGGGGGAGGAGGCCAGTCTCCCTTAAGCGCTCATACCCAGCAATTAGTTTCCCTTATTGCCAATTCAAGATAAGTAGAAAATAACCAAGGAATGGAACCAGGGCTCAAAGCCTGTGCCGAGTGCTTGGCATGCAGTACCATGACATTTGCATGTGTGTCTCCTGGGAAGCCACACATCAGGCCAAGCATGGGGGTGGGGTCTGCTGGCCTGGGAGTTGACAGAGCTGTATTCCAGCCCTGCTGGCTGTGCCACCCTGACCACCTTCCATCTCTGAGCCTCAGTTTCATCATCTGTGAAGTGGAGAGATGGTACTAGATTATTCTGCCATTTCACGGAGGGCCCAGGCCACAGACCTGTCAGGTCTGCCCTCCTGGTCTGTGTGTTTTGGCCCCAGTGGTGAGCATGGCAATGGTTACTGTCCAGGTGTGCCTGGAAGAGGTGGCTGCTAGACCTTGGCACCAGGAGTGGCAGAGCATGGAGAACGCAGGTGGCGATGTCCAAAAAGACAGTGCTGAGGCAGGAAGGTGGGCTGGGAGATGGAAGGAGAAAAGCAGAAGGGTGCCAGACAGTGTCTGGAAGTGAGCTGAGAAATAGAAATAAACACATATAGTAGACTGCTGGTTCTCAGATGTGGCCCATGGACCACGTGGGAATGTGTTAGAAAGATAGAATCTCAGGCCCCACCCCAGACCTGCTGGATCAGAAACTCAAGGATGGGGCCCAACATCCTGTTTTAACAAGCTCTCCAGGTGATTCTGATGCACGCCAAAGTCTGAGAACTAATAAGGTGGATGAAAGGAGGGGTGGATGGATGAGGCTTGGAGAACCAGATGGGTATTTTAAAGGCTGAGCAGGAAAGAGGACTCGTGTTTGTCGATCACTTGCTGTGTGAAGTCGAAAACGGGGCATTTCCAGCTACTTGCTTTCATTTAAACCTTTCAGGATTGTGGCAAAGCAGCCCTTGTTATTCCCATCTCAAAGATGAGGCAGCTGAGGCTTGGAGACATTTAGTTGCTTGCCAAAGTCAAAGAGATAGTGGCAGAGGTAGGATTAGAACCCGGGCCTCCCCGCCCCGAAGGCTGAGTTCTTTCCACGACACCAGGCTGCCTCCCACCTGCCTGTCCTTCAGCTGTGCCTCTGCTGCCTGGGCTGGCTCCCTTCTCAGCTCCGTGGTCACCGCAGAGGCCTGCTCTGCTGTCCTTCTTCTGCAGCCTGCCATCAAAGGCAAAAGGGAGACCCTGGGGAGGGGCGGGGGAGCAGGGCTGGGGACAGATTGTCGCCTTACGTTCCTCCAGCCTCCAGTGCTAAGTGCAGTTAGGGGACAAAGGTGCTTGTGTGCTTGTGATGCTGCCAAGGGGCTAACATAGTTGCCTTAATGTAGTAAGAACTCATGCATGCACTGGGTGACAAAGCTGACAGATACTCATTGCCAAGCCCTGTGCAGGGTGCTTTGGGGGAAACTGAGGCAAAGAAAATGTAGTTTCTGGCTTCAAAGAGTTTGTGGTCCAGAACCAGTAAAACAAAAACTAACAGTGACCAGCTGGGGTGCTAGGAGGCCTGGGAGGGCCAGCCTGGGTCAAGCCAAGTGCAGGAGGAGTTCAAAGAGACTCAAGCAGTGACTTTAGGGGACAGACCTAAGGCTTCAGAGCCAGAGGGCATGGGTTCAATTCCCAGCATGCTCACTCACTCACTGGGTAATCCTGGGCGAGTTACCTCATGTCTTGACCTGTCTCCTTATCTACAAAATGGAGTTAACAACCCCTAGCTCAAGGGACGGTTCTATTAGATTTTAACAGGCATCCCTCGGTGAGTTTTGTTTCCTTCCCTTCAGAGGGTCACTTTAGGTCCGGGAAGGCTTCATGGAAGAGATGGCTTTTCACTTTGGCACTGACGGATGGCTAGAATGTATGTAGTGCCTTTTGTGCCTTCTCTGAGGAATCTATGGGTAGACACAGGCGTGGGGTTGTCGGAGGAGAACAGCCTTCCAGGCATAACTATGAATAAAACAGTGGTGAGAGGAAGTCGTCTTTCTCAGTGTGGAAGATTGTTTTTATAATGTGGTTTCAAATCCTGTTGCAAAGGGCAAGGCCAGGTGGCCAGCCCGCGCTGTTGGGAATCTCCACGCTCAGGGTCTGTTTCTGCTTTCTTACAGATGATGCAGTTCGCCTGGCAGAGCTACAAGCGCTATGCGATGGGGAAAAACGAGCTACGGCCCCTCACGAGAGACGGCTACGAGGGCAACATGTTCGGTGAGCTGACGTCGGAAGGCCCCCTGCCCCTAGGGGCCAAGCAGAATTTCATTTTTGACTTTTTGCCTCCTGAGCTATGTCCCTGTTTCTCCAGAGCTGGGGGCTCCCAAGTCTGACTTCCTCCAGGGTTGTCTAGGCTTGTGAGCCTTCTAGGTTTGGGGGAAACCCACATGCTTCTCCCTCACCTCACACACTTCTTTATATGCACCTGTTAATTTTCAGAGCAAACAAACTTGGAAATGTGAGTGGGGGCAATGAGTGACGGACACCAGTTGCCATGGAGAAGGTGGGCAGATCTGAAGGACACAGAGGATTGGGTTTAAATCCGCTCCTCCAAGTGGCTGTAAAATGATCTTGGGTGTTTTCCTAGAGAAACCAAACATGTATCTGATAAGCTGGGCACGCGCGCTGCCTTTAGGGTCTTGGGTGTGTGTCTCTCGCCAGGTGGCTTGGTGGACAAACAGTCACATGTTAGGGAGCAGCGTGGGTGCTGCTGTGTGTTGGCAGCTTGAGTTTGACCTGCAGCCACACTTGCCAACATCTCTGTCCTTTGCAGCCGTGAGATCCTCCTCAGCCAGAGCCTCGAAAGCCCTTCTCACCTGGAGAGACTGCAAAGTGCCTCACTGTGGGCATGGCTTTAGATATCAAATGTAATTCCCGGACAAATCACCAGCGCCCCTCTCTGCAGGCCTTTCACGTGAAAAGATGCTGGAGGCACCTGGCTTCCTTCTTCCCTGTGAGAAAGGAGCTATCTGGGGAGCTGGAAACAGAAATTCATCACCTGTATTCCCCACCCCTTAGAGACACAGGCTCCTGACATCAAGAACCAAATAGCTAAGTCAGATGAAAATCCCCAGAAAAATGTCAAAAGCAGGTTTACAAGGCCCCCCTTGCGTATGGCAGAGTATTTGTGTTACGGGAAAAGGGACACAGGACCCACCTTCCTCCATGTCACCAGGCAGCATTCCAACCCTTCTGGCTGTTCAGACAGTTCACTCCCCTTGGGTAGGGGGTGTGATTTGGGGTAGCTGCTGCTGCTGCTTTTTCCCCCTGATTATCATAGGCATGTAGGGGAAAAGAGAAAGTATCAAAAAGTGTGAAGCAGGACAAAAATAACTCGTTCTACCATGTAGATGCAGCCTCTGTGGACATCTTGTCTTATTTCCTTTCAGTCTTTTCTTCAGTACACTTGCCCCACCCATATACAATATTATGTTCTTCCTTTTCTTTTTTTTTTAAAACTGAATGTTATATGTGTTTCCCTAACTCGTGTAAATTTTTTCATAATTTTTTTTTTTTTTTTTTTTTTTGTGATACGCGGGCCTCTCACTGTTGTGGCTGCTCCCGTTGCGGAGCACAGGCTCCGGACACGCAGGCTCAGCGGCCATGGCTCACGGGCCCAGCCGCTCCGTGGCATGTGGGATCTTCCCGGACCGGGGCACGAACCCGTGTCCCCTGCATCGGCAGGCGGACTCTCAACCACTGCACCACCAGGGAAGCCCCATAAAGAATATTTTTAATGGTTGCAGTTATTGCATGGATGTGCCATAATTCATTTAACCATCCTGCTAATGCTGGACAAAGGTCCTTTCCAATTTTTTGCTACTAAAAATAACACGGCAGTTATCATCTTTGTGCATAAAACGTTGTCTTAGGATAGGTTCTGAGAGAGGACTCCTGAGTCGTGGGGAGGAAGACAGGTGTTTCCTTAACCTCAAATATGAAATGTGTGGATTCTAGTTTCAGAGGCTCGCTGCCTGACCTGTCCAGATCATAGACTTCCCCAACACCCACATCAGCCCTGGGGAAAGATGGCTGGTGTGGCTCTCGTCAGAGTTGTTGGAGCTTTGGCTACTAGTATAAATGAGGGACATAATCCTCTCCTCTCTACACAGTGTGCAAATATTCAGGGAATTGGTAGAGGTTGCAGGGAGGCTGTTGATCTCTGAAACTGTGGAGCGTGGGCTTAGCTATTGCTGCGACCATCCACGGGGATAGAGGGAGCACCACGGGGAGCACTACTGGGAGGAACTGGGCTAAACCAAGTCCCATTTTCTGAAATTCCTCAGGGCCTGTGATTTAAATCTCAACCCTTTGGCCCCTTTCCCATCACTGAGCCTCAGGAAGAGTGGGCAGCTTGGAATGATGCAAAGAAACCTGGACCTTGAACCAGAAGACCTGGGAGCCAGTCCTCACTCTGCACTGAACTATCTGTGTGGCCAAGTCACTTGACCTCTCTGGGCCCCTGTTCGTTCATCTTGCACGCTCACTTGCTATGAGAGCGTGCAGGGACGTGCAGAGGGCCAAGTGTATATGAGTGATATAGGATTTCCACAGTAATAAGTGTGGTTGGCAGTTGCCCAGGTGAGCCCATGGAGGGTTCTGAGGTCCCCTGTCTCCCAAGAGCGGCCTGGCTAAGGCCCTGGGTACCCGATCATCCTGTGCCTGCAGCAGTCCTGGCAGTGAGACAGGGCCTTCCTTCTGCAGCCAGCCACTGAGCTGCAGTGGGGGGCTGGCTCCTGGGAGAAGAGGACATGTAGGGCCCTAGGCACTGGGCAGGGAGAAGCTAGTCTTGATTTTCTTACACTTTCATTCAGCAGCTGCTTGTTTAGTGCCATGCCCGGTGCTGACTGCTGGGAATGCAGGGATAAATGACACAGTGAAAACTCCACCAGCTCTGCAGAGACGTACACCGGCAACCCTTCCTCGGAGCCTCTCTGGGGTCTGTCTAGGTGCTCTCAGAAAGAGGGACACGTAGAAGGGATCGTGATCAGTGATGTGACCAGTCCTTCACTGGCTTGTGGTTCTAGGTCCCTGGAGCCCAACAAGTTCAAAATGACTTCACTACTTCCTGGTTGAGTGACCTTGAGTGTTCTCTGAGCCTGAGTTTTCTGTAAAGTGGAACTAATGAAAACATCATACCCCCAGCCAAGGCCTGCCTGACACACAGAACCATCTTAATAGCTGGTAGTTATGCTTATTGTTGCCACAAATGGGTCTGATGATACAGAGGCTTATGGGAACACCCCCAGAGGAGGAGAGTTGAGGGGCATTCGAGGAACCCGGAGGAGGTTCTAGTTTGGGTTGGACCCATGAGGGGCTTGGAAGCCAGACTATTCTGGATGACAGGAGATGAACTGGCCTGAATGAAGTTGCTTCTCACACCACTGGCTTCTTTTGCTGGACTCATACGGGCTTGTGGGTGGCCTCGTTCCTGGGATCTGGCAGCCGCCGTCATCAGTCACCTCACTGTAGGCTGGGCCCTGCAGGGCATGGTCAGATAGCAGCTGTCCCCACCCTGCCCTGCCTGGCTGAGTGGATGTTCAGGGTCCCTGAGCAGCCTCCTGCATCCTGCTGCATATCAGTCTGCCAGGGGCTCTTGCAGGCTTCTCCCTGGGCCTGCGGGGCCAAGAGAGCTGCATACGGGGTAGAGTGATGAGCTCACACTGGTGCCTGGCTTTGCAGGATTTACACGGGATGCAGCGAAGACATCGGCTGCGGAGCCTGGTCTCCCTGGGTGGCAGTTCACCAAATTGAATTTACCCTCCGCACCACCCGTGCGCCCCTCCCTGAATCTGTTCTCACTTTGAAAGTAAGACCTCTGGGTGAGGCACCTCTCAAGCCAGTTTTTGTGTCCTGAGCAATTCAGTGTTAAAGTCTCTTTCTATTTACCGCAATCTGGCTCAGCAGGTCCTGCCAGAAAATGCCCCCAAGACCCTAGCGGCTGCCAGCAAAGTGGACACGGCCTGTTCCTCATGGGCACAGGGCCGGCACTCGATGGTGATGCTCTCA
Organism: Physeter macrocephalus; assembly: GCF_002837175.3. NCBI lineage: Eukaryota > Metazoa > Chordata > Mammalia > Artiodactyla > Physeteridae > Physeter > Physeter macrocephalus. The sequence goes on along the minus strand of NC_041216.1, from coordinate 14,996,973 downwards.
TCACTGTGAAGTCACAGAGGTGAGTCTGCCACTTGAAGAACACATTCGAGGAGGGGAGTGTAGAGGAACGAGCCATAAAGCAGCAGCTGGTGATGCCGTAAAGCACAGTGGCTCAGTACTCAGAGGCCCAGCTTCCTTACCTGTAAAAGGGGCTGCTCCTAGGACCTGGGGGAAGCCAGCTGAAGAGCATGGACTCTGAGGCCAGATGGCTTGGATTTGCATGCTGCTCTGCCACTTCCCATCTGTGTGACCTTAGGCAAGTTTCTTAACCTTTCTGGGCCTCAGTTTCCAGCCTTAAATTGGGGACAACAGTAATACCTACTCACAGGATTGTTTCGAGAACTAAATGAGTTAATATGTGAGAAGTGCTTATATTCATGCCTGGCACATAGGAAGCATTCTTCAAGTTCAGCTGCTATGAGGATGACATAAGGCCCTTAGGACAGTGTGTGCTTCTCCCATTTTGACTGGGCTATGACCGAGTCTCCTGGACCCAGGGACCCACGTGAGGACTCCAGGGCTTTCCCAGCCGTGATCCCTCCTGCCCTATTCCCCTCAGCCCTCAAGCGCCCGTGGCAGAGATCACAGATGGGCAGCCCACTGGTAGTCAGTGTACCTCTCACCCTTTCATTTAAGCAGCTTACAATGGAATTTTTAAGAGGGAAGAGTCAGGGGAAAGTTAGGGTTCAAGGCTGTGGAATAAATTGGCCTCCTGACAGCAGAAGGGTTTCCAGGAGAATAGTGGGACCTCATACTCAATGCCAGCTGCCAGCCTTAAAGAACTTAATGAGCATTAATCCTCCCAAGAACTCAGAGCAATCATAAGAACTCCATTCTCCCTTGGCATTGGGGAAATTGGTACTGGGCACAGAGCCTTGAGAGGTCCCCAGCAGAGAGGCCCTTTGGTGGCAAGTCCAGCTCCCTCGTCTTAGAGTTGGGGAAACCAAGCTCAGAGAGGGGAAGGGACTCAACCGGGGTGACACAGCATGTTAATTGTAGGTCTGGAATTTGAATCCTGGTGGCCTAGTCCCAGCCCAGTGCTCTTTGCACCACCCACTCTGAGATTAGCCAAATTGTCCAAGGCCAGATTGTCAAAGCACAGGCCTCTGGTTCTGGCCATATCACCACCAGGAACTAGACATTCTCAGAACTCTAGCAAGAGCAACTTGTCTTTCAGGAGGTGTATGATTTGGGAGCCAAGAGCCCACCTGCTTCCTGTACATGCATCATACCAGGCAGCGTAGCTGTATTCTCTCGTGTCCTCCTCACAGCCCTGCTAAGGTATAAATTACCCCCTTATCCCCATTTCACAGATGAGGAAACTGAGACTTGGCAAGGTTTAGGACTTGCTTAGTCACACAGTTATCAAGCAGAGACTTAATCACAGGTCTGCTGGACTCCAAAGCCCAATCCACAAACCACCATGCTGCCCTGTCCTCCAGTGACCACGTGAGTGGCTGTAGAGAAGGAAGCAGGGGCGGAGGGATGGTCTCAGGGTTGGTGGTATTGCATCTTCTACTCCAGTGCCCTCACAGAAACCCAGAAAGACATGTATTTCAGGTCAGGGTCTGCGGCCACCCATCTGAAGGCATCATGATTTATTGGATATCAGCTGACTATTCAGGGCCTGGGAAAAAGATTCAGATTTCCCTCTTTTCTCCCGCCATCGGAAAATATTTAATCTCTGCCATTAACCTAAAAACAGCTACTTACAGGACCTGCCATTGGCTGTCAGCATAATGAGCTGAGAAGAGCATGGATTTGAGAATCAGACCAGCCTGAGTCTGAATTCCGGCTCTGCCACTTACTAGTCGTGTGACCTTGGGCGAGTTTCGTAAACTCTCTGCACCTCAGTTTCTCCATCTGTACAATGAGGACAGTGGTGAGGACTAGATAAAGTTGATGTTTGTAAAACCTGCCCGTATGCTTAAATATGCTTGCCCATATGCACTCATTAACTATAAGCTACCGCTGTTATTATTATATCAGTTATAAAATAATTGTGAGAATAATTGTATCCCGAGACAAAAAAAAAACCAAACAGTGTGTGGCACACAGTAGGCTCTGGATAAATATTGTCAGATGAATGAATTGCCCCCTGCAGTCTCTGCCTGCCCTGTTTTTCCTTAAGCCCTTCCTCCTGGTCCTGCTGTGCTCAGTTCGTCTCATCCTCTGCAGCTGCTTTGACCTCCTCCATCACAAAGTGCATTAGGAATCAGCAGACTGCCCCCGAAAGAGGAGCAGTCCTGCTTAGTCAGCGGCTCTGATCTTGGGCATCTTCTCTGTGGAGGACAGAGGTGCTTGTATAGCCAGAAGCGATGTCCCTCTGCTCCAAGCCGGCCCAGGGTGACCGTGGGAGCCCCAAATTGGACTCTGCCTCTGCCTGGTGAATCCCTGATAGAACTGCCCAGCCACATCCCCATTTCAAGGGATGATTATGGCCTTGGGTGAGTTAAGAGGGAAAATGAACACAGCACGATTTTCAGATCACAGGCTGGGAATGTTCGGCCTTGGAAGAGAAAAAAATCATCTTTGCCTTGTAAACAGAGCAAATATGATGTTGAAGAGGGAATAAATCCAGGCCCCAAGATGTCATTTTTACAATTGCATTTTGGCATGTGACTTAGTGCCTTCTGCAAAACGTTCATAGTCTCCTACACAGACACACACACACCAATCTTACCGGGTCTTTATGTGGGCGGAGAGCTGCACTGCAGTGTGGCTGCCGGGAGAGCTGCATACTTTGCAGATAGACAGTTTGTGAAAACCACTTGCTTCCCAGTTTCCACAGGTCTCCATGCTGTTTCCACGGTTCTCTGTGTTTGTTTCTGTGTGGCAGCGGTTTTGACTTTGGAGTTGTGCCTGGGTTCAAATCCCTGGCGTTTACCAGCTGAATTAAATTGGACAAGTCACAGAGTTCTCTGAACCTCAGTTTACTCACCTGTGAAAGGAGACAGGCAGGGCTAGGTAGCCTCAGTACAGTGCCTCGCACCCAGTAAGTCCTCATGAAACATTAGCTTGTTTCTTCCCCGAGTGCAGATACACCCTTCCCAGTCCCTTTCCTATCTCCTCTCTTATCGGGTAACAGGGCACTTGGACTTATCTGGCTGAAAATACTATATCTGCTCTTATAAGTTTTGTTTTTCGGAGGTGTTTCTTTTTTTTTTTTTCTTAAAAACAAAAACAAAACACCAAGTATCCATAGTTCTTAGAAAATCGATGTCAGGCTGTGTCGCTCCCTGATTTTGGCAGGCGGTGGAGCACATCCCTGACCCAGGCTCTGAGTTTGATTTGAGAAAGAGCTGTCATCAGCCTCCTCGGAGGTGGCGATGTTGCAATTCCTTGGGTAGAATGGGTCAGGCTTAAGGGCAACGAGCAGACCTTCCCGGCAGTCACATGTCTTGGGAGCCCGGGCTGCTCCATCTGGAGGCCAGAGTCTGTCAAAGCACAGGGGAAATGGATTAGAAGCACCAGTCACGGGCAAATGGCCTTTAGCACAAGGAGGGAAATAGCATAAAAATATTGACCCCACACATGTGAAGGACAGATAGGACTGGCAGTTGCCGGTCAGATGCTGCAGCTCCATGGGGGCCTCCCTGTGGCCTTGAATGACACATCCACGGTTCCTCAGCCACCTTCTAAAGACCACGATGTCCCTCGGGTCACACTGGGTGATTAGCAAAGCAGAGCGCTCACCTCTAAATTAGCCTGCTGGACTTTCACGCTCTTAGGCTGCTGACCATTCAGGGCGCGCTGCTCTGCACCCTCCTCCCGAAAAGATTTGTTTTTTTCACAAGCAGTTTCTAATTAAGATGCATCTTAGCTGTTTTCTTTTTCTTTTTGTTTAAAAGGCTTCCCACCAGCACAGAGCATAATTTATTTCTCTAGAAAATATAGCAGCAGGTTGTTGTAAAAAGAAAACTCAAGGCTCGGAGCCTTGGGTCCCCATCCCAGCCCTGGCGCCAGCAGCCATGGGAGCCGGTGACCTCCACTGGGCCCCGTCTCGGCTTCAGTACAAAGAGGTTTGCACCCTGGCCCCTCGCTGTCCTCTCTGTGATTCTCGGTTGGTTACTAGGCTGATTTCTTTCTTTCTCTTTTTTTCTTTTTTTTTCCGCCTCTGAGTGGCTATTTGGGCTATGCCGATTCTCTTGAAATCTGAAATTTTAGTAGCAAGTTTTGCTTCTGTTGGGGAGGAGTGAGTCAGGGTATCTATTCCCAGAGCAAGTTGCTAGGGATGCATAAGATGATTCATATTGAAACTGACATTCCCTTCTGGGGGTGACGTGTTCCTGCCCAATTTACAAAGACCTTTCCTTCCTTGGAAACAAGGCAGAGCCCACAGCAGACAGCCAGCCCTCTTTTCTTCGCACCGCACTGATGGCAAGCACTTGCCAAATTTCCCAGCAAACTCAGTGACAAATAGGTATGTGAATTCACAAAATCTCAGACTGTCTGTGCCCGTTGGATTCTTTGAAACCATATGGTCCAGTGTCTAAGGCTGGGGAAAGAGGCACAAGAGGGACAGGGACTCAGGAAGGCCTAATAACCAGGACTTGAACCCTGGTACTTTGACTTGAGCCTCTTTTTTTTCTTTTTAATTACTTTTTAAAAATTGAGATGTAACTTATAACTTACATTCAGTAAAATGCACAAATCTTAAGTGCACAGCTCAATGAGTTTTACATGTGGATGCACCCCTTGATCTGCACCCACAGATCAAGATAGAGAGCACTTCTGTTACCCTCCAGAAGGTTCCCCCAGACCCTTCCTGGTCCCCAAGGGCCATTGCTGTTCTGACTTCTATCACCTTAGATTCGTGTTGTCTGCCTTAAAATTTCATATCATACTGTATGTACTTTTATGGTTTACTTTTCTTTCACTCATAATTATGTCATGAAGGGTTCATTCTTTTTCAAGTGTATCCATTCTACTGTTCCTGGACATTTTTGTTCCCAGCATTTGGTAATTATGAGTAAAGCTGCTATAAACAGTTTTTGTTTGTCTCTTTGTTTAACATTTAGTGACTGCTTCAGCCCTGCTCTGGAGGGGGCCCCTGCTCTTCCTGCCTTGACTTACGGGTGAATCGGGGCTCTCAGGCCAGCTGCCTCAAGTGCCCCTTGCAGCAGAAGGAACAGTCGGCCGAGGCTTCCTTCACTACCCCCTCCCCACACTGTCTCACCCGCCCACCCAGCTGTGACACACCAGCACAGATGGCGTGAACTGGAGCTTCTTTAGTTCAGCTACTAGGCTAGGAAAGGGGTCTTAATAGAGAAAATGTTGACCTTGGAGTCAGAAGACTTGAGCTGTCCAAACCCTGGCTCCACCACTAACACCCTGGGTAGGTGTCCCGTTTCCTTTTCTGAGCCTCAATTTTCTCTCCTGTGGAATGGGGATGATGACACCTTCTCACAGATTGTCATTGGGATCACAGGAGACCATTTCTTTATCTGCCAGTGATCATTCAGTGCCTACTGTGCCACTAGACCCTGCTCGAGACACAGGGGAAACAGCGGGGACCAAGATGGACACCCACGTGGATGTCCCAGGCTAGTGAGGAGACGTAGGCATGACCTTGTAGTTTCAATTAAGGCAGTATGAATGCCATGAGGTACAAGCTCACACCAAGGGCTCCTTAACTCATCCTTGGAGGGATGGGCTTCAGAAAGATTTCCTGGGGGAGATGGCCTCAACTGAGGCCTGAAGCATGAATGAAGAAGCATAAGAGAGGGACCACGGGCACAGAAACACATGTGCAAAGGCCTCGAAGGGGAGATTGAGCACAGCTGTGGCTCCTTGGGGTCTAAAAGGTGTTCAGTGTGACTAGAGAGGATGAGGGCATAGTGAGAGACCATCTGTGAGCAGCTGGCATATTAAGGGGATCTATGAATGCTCCCCAGTGTTTTCTCCCCACCCCAGACCCCAAGAGCCAGGAGACCTGGCTTCTAATGACTTCTGCTCTGTGACCCAGGCAAGGCCCGTTCCATCTGTGAGCTCATTTCCCCACCATACAGCGTGGGCGTCTGGCATATGGGCTCTCATGTTACTTCTAGGCCCTAAAGAGTAGGTGATTGGGCCACTTTGGGGTGTGTTTCACCATGGCTGATGAAAGCCTGGTGCAGCCGAGTGGGCCACTGGCTCAGCGATGGAGGCAGAGGTGCTGCACTGGCTGTGGTGGCCACTCCTCTGGAAGGTGGGGGCCAGGACTTCACATCCCCCCGCCAGGGGCTTCTGAGGCAGGCAGCTCGGTTCTCTGCTCCACAGATGGCTGCTCTCCCAAGCATAAATGGTCGGCATGAGAACCAGGCAGCGATCGATAGGAATTGTTGAAAAATTCTGAAGAGAGCCTGGAGGAAGACAAAGAGACCCAGAAGTGTGTTGTCAGCACAATTTGGGGCTAATACTCAAGTCTGTTTTTTCATCAAGTCTGAAAGGCGGTTTAAAATCCACTGCTCTTGTTTTGTTTTGTTTTGTTTTAATGGCTGGATAAAGCACAATTGCATTTTCTCCCCCAATAACTTTGAATTCTGGGAATAGACCATGTGGGGATAATTGCTGTTGTCTAATCCCACCGAAGGCCAAGCAAATGATTAGGACAAGGAGGAAGGGAGCTGCCATGCTGGAGGCCCTCTGCCGGCTTCTTACTTCCAGCAGCCAGGGCTGGACTCCCCAGATGACCCTGTTCCCGAAATAGCAGTTGCCCAGAAATGCATCTGCATGTTGTTTTGCAACAAGTAACTGATAGCACATGGGGACATGGAGAGTTTTCATTCAATCCTGCAACTTCGCCTTGAGTACTTACTATGTGGCAGGTTCTGAGCTGGATCTGGAGCAGGAAAAGAGGGTGCAGAAAAGAACAAGACGCGGTGAGCTCATTGGAGAAAAGACGAGTGAAGTCTGCCTGTGGGTCAGACAGAACGTGTGCCCGAGCGGCACGGCTGCAAGAGAGAGCGTCAGCATCTACCGAGAGGTGCTGAGCAAGAAAAGTTTTCGTAAAGTTCCCCACGTTTCATCGCTGGGGAATCACAAAGACGGTGGCATTGGAGAGGAGTCATATGGGAGGGCCTGGATCCTGCCCCAGAGTTGCTCAGGGGGTAGGTTCTGACAGACACCCATGAAATCTCTGTTACAGACAGGGGAACAGCTCAGACCAAGCTTAGGCAGTCCTGCTGGGTGGAGTGCTGGTGCCCAGAGAGAGGAGGGTGGTTGGTGGCAGGTGGCGGGGGAGGGGAGGTGAGGGCTGCAGCCTTGAAGGGAAGAAACCTCGTCTGAGCAGCCAGCAGCCAGCCAGGCATTCCCTGCGCAGGGCTGAACCTCTCCCTTACACACAGTGCCTAGGGCTCACAAAAGTATTTTATTTTATTTATTTATTTTTGGCCGTACCACGCGCGCAGCATGCAGGATCTTAATTCCCCAACCAGGGATTGAACCCTGACCACCCCCACCCCACCCCCGGCAGTGAAAGCGCCGAGTCCTAACCACTGGATGGCCAGGGAATTCCCTCACAAAAGTATTTTAATTTTAATTTCTTTTAAAATCAGAAGAAAAATATGAATAGAATAACGAATATAAAATAATGAATCCAGCTTCTTTATACCAATGCAATTGTAAAAGAGCGTTTTTAATATTTTTTACAAAGGTGGGGCCCATGAAAGTCCTAAGCAGCCCTGCATCCTTGTCTTCCTCACCAGGTGAGGGTTCTGAAAGCCTGCAACTGCTGACTCGACGGGAAGGATCCCCTTCCTTCTCATTGTTGTCAGGAAAGCTGGCAGTAACCCTACCAACAACTTGGGTTTTCTGTCTCTTGTTACAGCTGGGCCGGCAGGGCCTTGCTGCAGGTGCCCACCTGCAGCACAGGCACTTTCTTGGGAGTTTCGTTTTTCCTTACGGTGCCTCTTTGAAGTGGTGTTGGTGTGATGAGGAAACTGAGGCCCTGAGAGGAATAACTAACCCAAGCCTGCAAAGAGGCAGAGCGGTGGTTCCAACGCAGGCTTGTCTGCCTCCGAAGACCCCATGTCCTGTCTCCTCTGCCCCAGGGACTGTGAACCCCCCACAGGCCAGGAGTCCCTGCGTCACCTGCCTTGTGTGACACCAGCGTGTCATCAGGCCCAGATGGCCCTTTGGGGTGTCCAGAGGTAACAGTGAAGGGCAAAGAAGGGTCTGTGTGTGTTTATTGATTAAAAGGAGGTTGTGACGTTCTGTTGACACGGCTTGGCCCTGGTCCATTGCATTCTTCTTCCCTGCATTAGGCTGTAAAAGTGCAGCCAAAATAGTTACTTGTCTTCCCCAAACCAAGGAGGACAAAATTCCGAACACCTCGGACGAGGCTATTGCACGACACTCGCCACCGTCTGAGAAGATGTCACACAGGGGCTGCACTGAGGAAAGCGCCTCTCCTGCTCTTGCCCAAATCCACAGCGGGGTCCTTCTTTCCACTGGGGGTGTGGCTTCATCTGAAGGGCCTTGAATTTCTAGGACATGAGGCACACCCAGCCCCGGATGTAAGTGCGGAGGCAAGTCCCTTGGCGAGTGAGACAGCCTCTATGGGCTCCCCCACATTCCCAGGGTCGGGGATGTGACTCTGCCTCCCCCTTCAGGGTGCAAAGGTTTTCTCTCCTAGAAAAAACAAGGATAATAGCGTGTACCTCATAGAGTGGTGGTTGTGAGCATTCCGTTAGTTAATACGTGTGAAGGGCTCAGAGCAGGACCAATAAACAGTAGCTGTTGTTACCATCATCATCATCTTTACCATTAATATGGTCAGAGCTGCCCAGGGAAGCAGGAGGGTTGGGTCCTCTCCCTGCTCTGCCAGTGATTGTGTGACCTTGGACAACACACTTCCTCCCCTCTCCCAGGCAGTCTTGCTATCTATGACATGAGTAGTGTGGGCCAATTTGTAGCTTTTAACCAGGGAAAAGCATCAGAATTACCCGTAGGCTTTTGCAAACATAGACTTCTGGGCTCTATCCCCAGAAATTCTGATTGAGTGGGTCTGGAGCTGGCCCAGGGACCTGTGTTAAGAGTAGACTCTCTACTGGTGGTTCTGATACACGAGCCGGGTTAGGAACCACAGGACCTTCCTGGGCCTAAAGGACATTGTTCCTGAAGTGATCAGTCCCCCTCCTGTGGACCCATTAGCCCAGGTGGCACCATTGGCAAGGGCGAGCCCCCTGCACCACTGTGAATGCTGAGTCTGTCACCTGGGTGGGGGGTCTCGCTTTATTGGATGTGGCAGGCCAGCCCCCAGTTCAGCAGGAAGGCTGTGGTGGCCTGGAGAGCAGCCATATGGTGTGAGTGGGTCCAGCACGTCTAGGGGTTTCATCCAGCAGATGTCCAGTGAGCATGGCATTTGCAAATGGTGGGCAAAGCAGTTGTGAAAAGGGGGTGCCTTCTGGCCACATGGTACTTGGGAACTAATCCTACCCCCATGTAACAGGATATTCTCAGTGTAACTTTGAACTGTCTCTGAAGTGTGGTTGGGAAGGGGCTGGGGGTGTGGATGTATCTCAGCCCCACATTCCTGTGGAGCCAGGGAGAGGATTTTGGCTGCTTTTGATAAGAAAAACCTCAAAGGAGCTTTATCATCACGAAGAGTCCATCTCCTTGGGCACTGGTGGGGCCCCATCTTCCCCCACTGGAGTTCATCACACTGCCCAGCCCCCCACAGACCCCTGCCTGGCACACTGACCCGGCTCCTTGCCCCTTCAGCACATCTCCACTCCCTTCTCTGTTGGTCGGAACCAGCCAGGACACTAGGAGACCTTGGCCCCCGTCTCTCTCCCAGGGCTGAGTAGCAGGACAGCCCCTCTCCATCCATCCCCTTTATCTTCCTTCTTGCCTCCAACCCCGGATGTTCCCTTTGTGAAATAAATTGGACTTGCGTTTTTCTCTTTGAAGAACACGCTCTGTAGTATAAGCTGCTTCCTCAAGGTAGGCACAGCTTCTGACTGACCCTTACATCCAGTGCCAGCACCGGCCCGCAATCCAGATGCTGGAAATGGGCAGATGAGCAAACCAGCTGCTCCTGTCCTGAGATCCAGTCGTGGGCAGTGGCACTGTGCAGCCCCCCAGTGTGGAGAGCAGAGGCCAGCAGGCTGCTGGGCACGGGCTTCCTAAAGAATCTCAGTGGTTATTATAGCTTTTACGCATTTAACCACTTCAATTTGGCGTATGACTTGAGGTGCTGGGTAAGCATCTTGTCAACTTCAACACAGCTGACAAAGTTATGACACGAATGTTTAGACTTTGCAGTTTTCCCCGACCTCCAGCTGATCCTGTGAAATGTCTCCTCCTTCCAGAGAGCTGATTTGTGCCCCAGATTTTCCCATCTCAGCGGGAAGCGTCTCTTTGGCAAGGTAAAATAGAAATTCGTTGTCATTCTGATACTCTGATTTTGTGTTCCTGGCGAGGGAGGCATATTCTGCGTCTGGTTTGTTGCTGACTTTCAAGGTTGGTGTCCCAAGGGACGGAGCGATGGGGAAGGACGTATAAGGATGGCCGGAGACACTCTCATTTTTAAGCTACTCTTCTCAGACACTAAACCTTGAAACGTGGCATTTTCTCTCTTAAGGCTGCCATTCTTCATGCCTCTTCCCAGTTGGAGAGTGATGAAGTTTGAACAAATCCTTTTATCTGTGTTGGAATTATCTGAGTATGAAAATCCTTTTCTACCCTTAAAATTACTCCATCTCTTTTTTCCTTTAAAAAAAAAAAAGATAAATATAGTATATGCCCATTGTAGGGAAATTAGAAATTCCAAATAAGAACCAGAAAGAAAGGCTGCCGAAGTTCCATCACTCAGAGGTGACCCATAGTTTTGTGTGTCTCTCCAGTTATGTCCCCATATAAACAAATAGAGATAAATATGTTTTGTTTTGTTTTTGTGGTACGTGGGCCTCTCACTGTCATGGCCTTTCCCGTTGGCGGAGCACAGGCTCCGGACGCGCAGGCTCAGCGGCCGTGGCTCACGGGCCCAGCCGCTCCGCGGCATGTGGGATCGTCCCAGACTGGGGCACGACACGAACCCGTGTCCCCTGCATTGGCAGGCGGACTCTCAACCACTGCGCCACCAGGGAAGCCCCTAAATATGTATTTTTAAATAAATGGAATCATATGATAAATACTGTCTTGTGACCTGCTTTTTCACTTAACAACATTTTGTGATCACCTTTTCAAGCTGTTAAACACTAAACAACTATATTGTCGTATTTAATGGCTACGTCGTAGTCTATTGTACGGACAGACTATATGTGTATATATATATGCATATACACATTATATATATATATAATATGTATGTTCACACACATTATATATACATACATTTTGTATATTTTTTTTATCCTATTACTTTACATTTAGGTTGTTTCTGATTTTTTTTTTTTGCCATTCTACAATCTTTCTAATTCAGATCACTAATCTTTGCATACTTGTCCTAATGTTTTCTTAGGATACGTTTTTAGAACAGGACTAGCTAACATGTTCAAGTATTTACCACGTGCCACTCTACTGAGTGCTTTAAATATGTTATTTACTGAATCCTACAAATAATTCTATACAGAAATATCTACATTTTACAGATGAGGACACTGAGGCCCAGAGTGGTTATGTACTTTGTCCAGGGTCACACAGCTGGCAAACTGCAGAGCCAGGATTGGAACCCAAGCTCTTTGATCCTTTTCCTTTTGATGGAAAAGTTTAAGTCTGTATAGCCTTCCACTGAATGGTTTAAAGGTACCTGTTCCCTACTTTGTCTCCTCCAGCTCTTTACTCTGTGACTGCCATACTTGAGGCCTGGCCTCTCGGAGTCCTGTCACAACCACAATTGCATAATAGGAACAGGAAAGGAAGAATTGGTGGTGTCTGTGTCATGCCACTATGACGTAGATGTGGTTCTCAGGCCCTGGGAGGTACCTTCGTGGAAGCCATCCAGAGCAAGGAAGATGAGGTGACTGGAAGCCCACTTTAGGGAAGCTGTGAGGTCTCTGCACAACTCAGCAGGGTTGACCAGCCTGCAGGCTGGGCTGAGGCATGGCTGGGCTGAGCATGCGCTGTGCTAAGAAGCTCTGTGCTCCTCCTGGAGCAGGTTCCATGTGGGACCCGGGCTCTGGCTGGGGGAATTCTTGGAGGCCACTCTGGGAGAGTCCGGCATGCGCAAGGGATATGGAGATTTGCTTGATGAGAATGCTGCGGGACTGGGCAAATCCAAGGCCAGAGCTTAGAAGGTAAGGCCTGTTTTGCAGGAACTCACCAGTGAGCACCAGGAGGACAGGCTTCTGGGCCCGGGGTGAGGCCAGGGCCCTCTTCTCATGTCCCTCACTGGGGCTGGCTCATCGTCAGTGGATCTGCCCTTTGGGAATAATCAGAGGTCCAGCTGCCTCGGAACTTGAAGCTCTGCCTTGAAGCTGGGGCTTGGGGTGTGGCTGGGCCTGGTACATAAGCAGAACAAGGAAGGGCGTCTCTGCGGCGCAGAGGCTCAAGGATTCCCACCCTGGCCACCTTGCAGGGAAAGTGTGTCTTGGCCCAGCAGAAGAGACTGATGGGGAGGGCTTGCCCTCCACTGGGCCCAGTTATCTCTTCCCGATTTATCCATAGATTGAGCTTGATGATCTGACTCATATTCATTCAACTAATCACGCGAGTTATTTCTGCAATTTAGGTCTTCGAATAAGTGCATTTGGTTGCTGAATATGTGATCAGCCACAGATTTCTCATTCTTTAAAACCCAGGGAGCGGAAATGCCAACGTAGAAAGCCATCACACGCAGCAGAGATTTCCGAAGCGCTAAAATCAGCCCATTCAAAGCTCTGGCCTCTGGACCTCCCATCACATAGCCAGTTGGCCTATCAGTGCTCCATGCGGAGTCCAAGTAGGGGGTCTTTATCCGTAAAACCTGGGAGGATGACAATCAATAGATAATCTGCTCACATTCATTTTACTTAACCAGAGAATTGGTTTGCCTCTGCAGTAACTTGATCTGGGGAAGAAAATGCATCTGGGGGCTTCAAAAGGGTGTAGGCCCTGGGAAAAGCTCCTGCAGTCTTTGAGGTTGGGAAGGTCAGCGTCTGTTCTCCCGGCCCAGAACTTTGCTGTAACTTTGAACGACAACTTCGCCTCTTCCTCCTTATTATTATCATCACAGTCATCACCAGCCAGGCCCCTGGTACAGGGAAGCAGTCACAGGACAGGACTTATCGTTCATTCATTCATTGGTTCATTCAACGAGCCATTGTGGAACTCCTACAGAGCTCCAAGTATTGGATTAGATGCTGGAGATTTCAGAGAAAAACCAGCCCTGGGTCCTGGTCTGACATGGCTCGTATCTCACAGGGAAGACAGCTACAAACTGTTAAGAGGCAGATGTTGGGAAGCAAGCGCTGGGAGCAGAAAGGAAGAGGCCTCCAGCCCCTGCCCCGGTGCAGGCTCTCAGCTTCCGCTTCCTATCTGCGGGTGACTGGGATGGACCACGTCAGAAGTCTCAGACCAACTATTGAGAAGAAGTTGTTTTTGTTCATTTCTCTGTGAAGCATTAGATGCTGTAAACAGGTGGGCCAGAGCTTGGTTGATGGAAAAGGTGTCCCAGGGGTTGGTGACAGCTGTGCTGCAGACCTCAGATTCTTCCTGTTTCCCAAAACCAGTAACACGAATTTTCCCCAGAGCACAGAAGAGGTGAAGGTCTCCAGTCGAAATAAGTATTTGGGGGCAGAACCCAAAGACCATGGCCTGAGACAACAAGACATTCTGGAGCCGTAATTCCGGACAGCCTTTCTTCCCTCCAGACTGACAGTCTCATTTTATTTGACCTCAAAACGTATATGTTTTTTAAAAAACAAACCTACTGGAATAGCATAAGTGGTTCATTTCTTTTCCAGGTGGTTCCTTTGAGAGACTAGCTCACACTCTCCGTTGCTGCCCAGCCTCAAGCAGCTCTAGCCTCCCATCTGAGAGCTGCTTTTAGGAGTCAGAGCCTGAACCATGCATTATCACATCCTGCTAATTTGTTGTCACTCACCAGACTGGGACCCCAATAAACTCTGTTTCTAGAAAGTAGGTCTCTGCCTACTGCTGTGGAGATTCGAAACCTGGGTATGAATTTTGCTTTGCCATTTTTTATTATCATCACATTGGGCAAATCATTCAGCTTCCCTGAATTTGTTTCCTCATGTGTTACATGGGCATAATACCATCTCACCTGGTTGTGGTGATAGCACACAAAAGCACCTAACTTAGTGCCAGGAGCACTGTAGTAATAACCCCCTCTCTCCCCATCTCTCTGTTCCCCACCCCACCTTATTTATGAGATATATAGTAGAAAGAGCACTGGATTGAGTCAGGCAGGAGGACTGTGTGATCCTAGGTCAGAAATTTACCTCTCAGACCTCAGTGTCCTCATCTGTAAAATGGGGATACTATTTCCTAACTCCGGCCAGCCTCTAAGAGTTAGGGTTAGAAGGATTAAACAAGAAGAATCATATGACAGTATTTTTTAAATGTAAAATGTTGGACAACTGCATATGTGATCTTAGAACTGGGGTGGTGGGGAGTTCGATCCCCAGACAGTACCAAAGAGCCACTGTCTTGGAAAGTATCTAAGAAAGTCCCTGGTGAATTTCTTACTCATTCAGCATCACCTGGGGCTTGGACACTTGCATGTTCCTGAGCCTAGGAACATGGGAGTCTGAAGCCCATGCACTTCACCAGGGCTCTGTAAGCCTCTTTAGTTGTGTCAGTCAATCAGACATGGTTGCTGCCCTGCCCTCTTGGTTACAGTAAATGTCCTTTCAAGTACGAGAGCCTGAGATTGGGGGTGGGGGGGACAGTGCATGAGAGTTCCAGTTGTTCCACAACCTCACCGGTGCTTAATATTGTCAGATTGTCAGTCTTTTTAATTTCAGCCCTTCTTGGGGTGGAGCAGGGAGACACTATCTTCTTTGAATTCTTGAAATGTATTTATTCACTCTGTACTTTTGTTCAGTCCTCACTCTAGGCTAAGCATGAGAGAGAACGGAGATGAATAATCATGGTATGTGCTGCCCCAGGCTTGCATGAGACAGCTGGGGTACGAGTCTAGCCACTTCCCAGCTTTACTAACCTTTGACAAATTCACCTCACTGAGCCTTGGTTTCCTCATCTGTAAGATGGGGTTGGTACCTCAAAGAAATGTGACGGTTAACTTCAGTGACTTATGTAGAAGGCCTGGCCTGCACAGGTGCTCAATGAATGTTAGCTGTGACGTGTTATCCATATGTTTTGCCTGCTGACTGACACATGGTACGAGGCACCAAAGGTTTCAGAAAAAAGTGTGAGAGGAGAATTTAACAATAATAGTAACTTAACATTTATTGAACACTTACTGTGTGCCAAGTGCTGTTCTAAGTGCCTTTTAAAAATTAATATTAAAAGTCCTATTGATTTCCATAATTTTTTACAAATTGGGAAAAGACCACTGTGGTTTGATTCTCATGGCAGAACAGATGGTTACAATGTGTGGGAACCCAATGGCTTCCTAGGAGCATGATTCTAGAACCTCAGAGGTAGTGAGCTGGAAACTAATGATATGTACTTTGCCTCTTTATGGTTGCTCGGTGACCATCACGTACCTGCCCCTGCCCTTTGTTCAGAACCTGAGCGCTGATGACTTAGAAAGATGAAAAGAAATGGGTACTTAAAGAAAGATCAGTGTTTGGTATAGCTGGAAGGGCCCTGAGTGAGTGGTTCCCCTATGTGGATTCTTGTCACTGGCAGATGTGGTTTTAGGAAAGGTCTCTCCCGCTCTGGGCTTCAGGGTGCCCACTTGTTTGGAATGCTGAGCTCTATGTATCAATTAGCTATTGCTGTGTAACAAACCATCCTGAAACTTAGTGACTTAAAACAAAACCATTTATTATTTCTCATGAGTCTGTGGGTCTTGGCTAGGCTAACTCATGCATCTGTAGTCAGCTGATAAGTCACCTGGGAGCCCTTAGGTCTAGGATGGCCTTGGTTGGATGACCTAACTTTGCTACGTGTGGACCTGGACTTCTTCTCATGGCAGAGACAAGGGTCTAAAAGAACAAGTGGAAGCATGCGTATCCTCTTAAGACCAAGGCTCAGAAGGCACACCGTTACTTTCTTCACATTCTGTTGGCCAAGCAAGTTAAAAGGCCAGCCAGGATACAGGGGTGAGGAGAAGGACTCCTTCTCTTGATCAAAGCAGCTGCTGAGTCACATTGCCAAAGGCATGGATTCAGGGAAGGGTGGAGAATCGAGATGTTTTTGCAGTCCACCGAGCTCAGATTCCTCCCTGCTCTAAAATCTCTAAAATCAAATAGTTCATGGATCAGAGTGAAAGAAGGAAGTTGAATTCCCGTTGTCTCAGGCCAAGGCTAGATATACCTTTCCCGGATTTGGGATAAATTGCCCAAGTACCCAGTCAGTGTTGGTGCTGAGCTCAGCTCCAAACGGACAGAACTAAAGGACATGTTTTTACTCACTCTGCATTTATTGAGCACCACTGTGTGCCAGATACTGAGCTAAGCTCTGAGGAGGTAGACTAGCCTGTGCTCTCAAAGCACCCTCAGTCCTTCAGGATAACAGACACATGAGGCATTATAACACAGCATACCGGTGTTCGTGGGGTCATGGAGAAGGCACCCCTGGGCTTGTTTTATCACCAGTGACCTCCCTACGGTTTGGGCTTCCTTCAGCAGATCCATGGGCCTCTTTTCAGACCACATATGAATCAGGAAGGCTTGGGGCCTGACAGTTCCATTTAAACTCCGTGGCTCCAGAGTTAGACAGCCCCATCCAAACCCCTCCGGCACTGGGCAGCCAGGAAGTGGAAAAATAGAACTAGGTGTCCAGAGCCGGCGTGAGAATTTAATTAGTCTCCTCCTGTGCTCTAGGATTATCTCTGTCTGCTATTTGTAGCCACAAAACAAAGCTACAGGTTACCCATGCACTTGCAAGCAACTGGGGCTTCAGAGGGAGTTATATAAACCTTCTCGTTTCCTGCAGCCCCTCCTCAAATAGGCACCCAGCTGGCATTTTTTCTTAAACATCACTCATTTTTTAAAGGGGAAAAATGTTGGTGGCATTGAAATAGATCACACTTTAAAATGCAGAGTAGCAGAGAGACCGTTCAAATTATTCTCTTAATAGAGTTCTTCAGAGTGAGGAAGTGACGAGGGAACATAATCACTTCTTTTGTCATCTGAGCAAAATCTAAGGACTGCAATCCATTTGTCTGCAAATGTGTGTCTTCGGTACAAATTGCAGCAAGCAATCCATTCCCAGGGTAAATGGTCTTTAATTAAAGTCAGTCTCGGTGGTGTAGGGAAGATGAGGGTTGTTTGAAGCCCAAACTAATATAAACCTCCTCCCCTTGAAAAATAAAAAACTATATATATATTTTTTAATTACATATTTTCCTTGATTTGATAATTAGGGAAAAGCTTTGTTTATAAGTGAGACTATTCTGGCTCTTATTCATGAATAAAAATTTTGGTAGCGAGGCCTCTGAAAAGCAATGGGAAAAATTTCTGTAGCAGTCCTGGTAAAAACACATCCTCAAGCACTGATTTTTGTAGCTGAAGTGCATTATGTGTTTTGCATGAGCTTTTGAAAGCTTAGATAAATGAGGTGGCTCAGAAAGCAGATAAAAAACCTGGGAGGAAATTATACCGATCCAAAAGAAGATAAATGTCCACTAATTCCCAGATTAACATTTTAGACTCCTGTGTTTTTGTAGGGGAATTTTTGCAATGCTGATAACGTGAGATTGGTTTACAATGTCACATACCAGGAAGAATCAACAAGACGTTGTTTAAGTTCTCAGAGTCAGCTACAGTTGAAAGGAAGTGGAGTTAATGCAGTAACCCAATAGCGCCCTGGTCCCTGTATTAAATGGCAGGCAGCACTGCTCCCAAGATGACATATTTTAAGGGTGACGTTGACCTTAAGGTCAATTGTGTTAGTGTGTACTCTCTGAGTTGCAAGAGACAAAGACTCAAGCCCATTTGGTTTAACCCCCCAAAACGTTAATTAGATCACTTAGTTGAAATCACTAGGATTGGACTTCAGGCACAGCTTGATCCAGGCATCAAATTGAAGTCACCAAGACTCAATTCCTCCTTCTCTGTCTCTGTGCTGTACTCTCTCTCAGTGGGCTTCATTCTCAGATCAGCTGTTCCTTGATGATAGCAATTTGGCTACAGCTACTTTATCTTCCATCCACTCAATTTGTGTGTGGTATAAAAGAGCTAGTGCCACTTTCTTGATTGTTTCTAGATTGTTCACTTGAAGTCCCAAGATTAGCTCTGACAAGCTTTAATTGGGCCTGTGGCTCTGTCTGTCCCTAACATATCCTTATGTCCAGAGAGATGAAAGGTATGGATTGGCTGAGGTCTAGATCACTCATCCCCACTGCGGGGCATCTAGACAGTCCCACCCCAAGAAGAACATAGACTAGAAGTGAGGGAGAAGGGGAGGTACCCCAGAAAGCAGCTTGGGGACCTGTTAACCAAAAGGATAGGCAAATGCTGGCCTGTGAAACCTCGGACTTCTGTTACATCAGTCTTTCATTCTTTCCTTCAGCAAATACCTGAGACCCCACAACAAGCCTTCTGGAGCTAGGTGCAAGGATTATGGGGGTGAACAGGAGGGCTCAGGCCTTGCCCTCAGAGAGCAAACACATAGTCTAGCTTGTGTGTATTAGTCTGCTCAAGGGCCATAATAAAATGCCACAGGCCAGGTGGCTTAAACAACGGAAATTTATTTCTCACAGCTCTGGAGGCTGGGAAGTCCTACATCAAGGTGCTGGCAAGGTGGGTTTCATTCTGAGGCCTCTTCTCTTGGTTTGTAGGCAGTCACCATCTTGCTGTGTGCTCACATCTCAAGCAACTTCTTTGTGTACTTGTGGAGTGAGAGCGAGGGAGTGGAGGAGGAGGAGAGAGGGAGAGAGAGAATGCACCAGCTCTCTGTTGTCTCTTCATATAAGGGCACTAATCCCATCAGAGGGCCCAACCCTCATGACCTCATCTAACTCTAATTATTTCCTAAAAGCCCTATCTCCAACTACTATTGCATTGGGGGGTTAGGGTTTCAACATATGAATTTTGGGGACACACAAACATTCATTCCGTAACATCATGCTGGGGCTTCAGCCATGCCGTGGTCTTCCAGCCAACTCAGTGTTTTTCCTGAGTACCTGCTGAGTTCCAAGCCCTGGAAACAGAAAAACGAGGAACACCAGGGCCCTGCCCTCAAGCAGTACAGTCAAATCATGACGGTGATGTCCAGGAGTCATGTTCATGTCACCTCTCTTTGCCTTTGCCCAATTTATTACTTAGGGTTGGATTCTACTGGAAGTAATAGAAAATCCAAAATAGCAATAGCTTAAACAAAAGAGAAGGTTATTCCTTTCTCACAAGTCCAGGTAGTTAGTCTAGGACTGGTGTGGTGACTCCACTTCATTGGGCACTCAGGGTCCACCCTTCATTCTCAGTGGTGGCTTCTACCTTGTGGTCCAAGGTGGCTGCTGTGGCTCCAGTCATCATGTCCACATTTCAGCCAGCAGAAAGGGAAAAGGGGGAAGAGAAGGAATGTCCCTTCACTTTAAACATACTCTCCAGAAGTTGCACACCCCACTTCCACTTACATCCCCTTGGCCAGTACTTGTGCACATGCCTACTCCTAGCTGCAAGAGAGGCTGGGAAATGTAGTCTTTATTCTCATGGCCATGTGCTCAGATAGAATTATGGCTTCCGTTTCTATAGATATCAAGAGAGAATGGATATTAGGGGGCAACTAGCAGTCTCAACCATACTTATACTGTTTGCTCTGCTTGACAGGTCCCTGCCTTTTCTTCCATATGTCTCTCAAGTTCATTTTTAAAAACCAAGCTTACACACTGCCTCCTCCATGAAACTTCCTTGATTTTAACCCCAGTTGAATCAATAGCGCTATCTTTTTTTTTCACTTTCAAATCAACTATATTGATGTATAATTTCTTACAATAAAAGGCACCCAGTTTTAAGTGTACCTTTCAATGCATTTTGAGAAATTAACCGCCACCAAAATCAAGATACAAAATATTTTTACCTCTGAAAGTTCCCTCATGCCCCTTGACAGTTCATCCTTCTTCAACTGCTGGCCCAGACCATCACTGATCTGCCTCCTGTCACTCTAGATTAGTTTGAACCTTCTAGAGTCTCTTATAAATAGAATCATACAGTGTGTACTCTTGTGTCAGGTTCTTTCACTTAACATAATGTTTTTAAAGTTCATCCACATTGTCGTATGTATAATAGTTTGTGCCTTTTTATTGCTGAGTAGTATTCCATTGTATAGCCATTCCACAGTTGGTTTTTTCCATTCACCAGTTGATGGACATTTGGGTTGTTTCCAGTTTGGGGCTATTACAAATAATGCTGTTTTGTATATCATGTACAAGTTTTTGTGTGGATGTATGTTTTCATTTCTCTTGTGTGTACACCCAGGAGTGAAACTGTTGGGTCATGTGTTAAGTGTATAGTTAACTTTGTAAGAAACTGCCAAACTGTCTTTTTCAAAGTGGATATACCATTCTCCATCCCCACCAGCAGTGTTTGAGAGTTCCAGTTGCTCCACATCCTCATCTCTCTCTCTTTGGTTCTACTCTGGGAAATTTCCTCAAATTTATCATCCAGCTCTTCTGTAGGGTTTTTTTTTTTTTTTTTCTTCTGTCAGACTGTGTATTAATTAACAAGAGTTCTGTTTTACTTTGTGAATATTCTTTTTTGAGCATCCTGATCTTATCTCATGGGCGCAACATTTTCTTTTGTCTCTCTGAGGATATTTTTTTGTAGTTTCCCTCTTCCTGCAGAGCCTCTGTGTCCTCTAAATATACTTTTCCTGATTGTTTGGGTATACGTATGCCTATCGCACATGTGAGTTTTCCCTCAAATGTTTGAGGATCCTTGGCTGTGTGCATGTTAAATGGGGGCCAGAAAAGAAGATGGTTGGGGCTCCAGTGTGCCCCACACCCGCTCACCCCACCCCCCAGTGTGGTGAGTGGGTTTTGTTGGCTGATGCCTCACTGCAGGGTGCTGCAACAGGGAACTCTGGGTATAGGTTTTTGCTTTCTATAGCTGGTCAGAGTCTGCATTGAAGATATTTCCATTCTCCTATCTGAAAGTGAATTCCTGGCTTCTGCTTGCTGAGAGCCAGGTGAGTAGAGGGCTGGAGGACAATGTGGGGCAGTCCAGAAACCTTCCCCTAATCCCCATGCTCTCGGGATGGTGCCCCTACCTCTGCCAGGTCTCCCACAGTCCAGAGGCCTTCTGTCTTACTCCCTTCCAAGTCTCAACCCCTAGTTTTCTGCTGGGACGAGAGGGAGACATTTTCGTGGCTGAGTAGACGTAAAAGAAAAGGGGTCTTACTGCCTTTAAGGCTGACTTTCAATAAATCCTTCCAGAGATGCCTGGTGTTGCCACCAATTCCAGACCCTGTGAGGTTCTCTGGTGTACACCTGAATGCATGTACTTTATCAGCATCTCGGCTTAGATTCTGCTTTCCTGGCTTTGCTAAGTCAGTGCTACATGTCTCTCTCCTTAATAGAGGCCAAGACTGTTGCTCTTGCCTCTCTGTTTTGTCCTTCTGAATTGATGCTTTAAAAAAATCTCATACTGTTGTTTCAGTGGAGTTTCGGGGTGGGGGGTAGAAATAGAGGCTGCTGCATTCATCTAACTCACTCTCCTTAACCATAATCTCTTGCTCTTCTAATTGCTTGGTTCCCTGAGCCTTAGCATCATGATCTATAAAATGGGGCAAGTGATCCCTTTCCTGACAGCTGCCCAGGAGCCTTTGTGAGGATTAGATGAATTTTTTTACTCATCTAATATTTACTGTTCAAATACCAGGGTTCTAAGTGATGCTTGGCTGAGGGTAGAGAGTACCTTCTAGAGGCTGGGGCTGGAGAATAGGCCAACCCAGGCTGAGGGATACTTTATCAGTTATCTATTGCCACAGTGATACTGCATAACACATACCCTCAAACCTCACTGGCACGTAACACTAAGTTTTTATTTAGCCTGGGAGTCTTCAGGGTTTAGCAGCTCCAGGCTGGGTCGGCTAAGTGACTGCTGATCTTGACTGGGGCCGGCTGACTGTGAGCTGACCTAGGAGACCCTTGGACAACTGGGACAACTGGTCAGTTCAGCTCTGCTTCACATGTCTCTCGTTTTCAGTGGTCTAGTCCCAGGATGTTCTCATGTTGACGGCAAAGGGGCAAGAAAGCCAGCCTCTGCTTACATCACACTTGCTGTCGCTGGCTAAAGTTAGCCACATGGCTGAGCCCAGAGTAAGCGGACAGGGCAGGAAACCCTGCTCAGAGGGGCAGAGGGCATGGACACAGGGAGAAGTGAGAAACCAGGGCCATCAATGCAACCTCTGTGCCATGGGTGTGCAGGTATGGCTCTGGAATAGAGCACGCCCCACCTTCAAGCTTTCTTCTACTAAACCCACAATACTTTGCCTAAACCAGGAAGCTGGGGTCCTGCTACCCTGATTTGTATTCAGTTGAAAGAGTCAGTCCTTTACTTACTACTCAGAGGAAATGCTCTCCATCTTTAAAACAATCAGAAATGATCTCTCCAATAGAGAAATGCACTCCCCAGGCTTGGGCTGGGCTGTAGATCACAGGCAACTGATTTAATCTGCTTAATTATTTGATTCAATCAGGGGTTAGCTTAATTATTTTCTTGCTTCTCACCTCTTTTGAATCCATTCT
Organism: Physeter macrocephalus; assembly: GCF_002837175.3. Classification (NCBI taxonomy): domain Eukaryota; kingdom Metazoa; phylum Chordata; class Mammalia; order Artiodactyla; family Physeteridae; genus Physeter; species Physeter macrocephalus. The sequence continues at coordinate 14,974,229 of NC_041216.1, read as the reverse complement.
GGAAACTGAGTATGTCTTTAACACCAGCCCAGAGATAAGCATTTCAATTGGGAAATGTAATTAGCCAAGGAAAATGAATGTGGGTGCCGCCTTTTGTCAAAGCACCATTAAAATCCAACTCTGGTCAATATCAACGTGGTAGAAGACAAAGGGTGCAGTTTGCTTCTCTTGGGACTGGAGAGGAACACCCAGCAGGAAGTGGGGAATTAGGCGTCTTGGCATCTTAGAGACGGAGGCTCATTCATTCATTCATGAGGCATTTCTAGGCCAGTTCTGGGCTGCTGCCAGAGATGCAAAGGTGAATTGGCCATGTCCCTCGGCCCAGAGAGTTCTCCTCCTAGAGGAAAGTATCCACATGTAATTGTGAGATACACAGTGCTGGAAATACAAAGGAAGGAGCAGCTGACTCTACCTCTGGAGCTTCACAGAGCAGGTAGTATCCAACTGGGCCTTGAAGGATGAGCTGGAGGCTGCCCAGGCAGAGAAGAGTAGAACTGCCTTCTAGGTGGAGGGCACAGCATGTGCAAGGGCACGGTGGAGTGAGAGCCCGGGAACTGTTGTAGAGGCAGATTAGGCAGATTAGAGCAAAGCCGCCCAGGGCCTCCTAGGCCCTCCTGCGGCCTCCGAGAGCACAGGTGTGCAGTGTGTCCTCAGGCCATCCCATCTCACCTTTCAGTGCCCCTCTCCCCCTCCTGATCCTCCTTCTCCACCCCACTCTGCCTTTCAGAAGGAGTTCTAGAAGAATTCTCCTGAAGTGTTTGTTTTAACAGAAGTTTATATGACTTTTGTGGGAGACTCTGAACAGTCTGAAAGCTGGGGGGTGAATTCAGGACAACTAAGAACAACAGACTTGGGTTCTAGAGCTGAAGAATAGGCAGGCGGAACGGGCCTGGGCAGAAGTACGGCGGTGGATTATGCTGAATTGAGTGTGACGATAGCATGAAAGGAGAGGTGGCTACTGAGCTGCCCAGGAGGGCAGGGGCTACGTCACAAAGGGCCTTTTAGAGGGTAATTGGAGACCAGCTCCTTGGCCTTGGCCTCTGTGGTGGGAGGACTGCAGGCATGGGGGCCTCTCTAACACTGCCTGGGCTATAGCTGCTGCTGCAGCCCCTCTCCTACAAGTCCTCACTATTTCAAAAGCTGTACGTGCTCAGGGCAGTGGTCGCTGGTTTGCTTGGATCTCTGCCTGAGACTGAAGGCTGTCTGGAATGTGGTGGGGTGGAGAGGTTACCAGGCCAGGTGGCTCCTGCACCTGGGAGAGGGAGGGAGGACCCCCTGCTGCCAGGGCCAAGGAAACGATGAGCCACCACACCTGTGCCCACCTGGCTCCTATACACCTTTACCCTCAGCCATCGTTACAAGGAAAAATACAGCCAAGGAAGACCATGAGCTAACAGAAGTTGCCAGGCCCCGCCTCACTCTGAGACGCCCACCCAACTCTCTACCAGATCCCATCCCATCTGATCCGTGCACACTTGAGTTTTTAATGGAGTGGTGACCAGCATGTGTGCAATTTTATCTGCTTCTTTTTCACTTGATAGGATCTGGTAGCCTCTTTCCCTGCCCTCCCTAAGTGGGACCCTTCTCGCTGGTGAGGCAACTGATATAGGGAGAGAGCACCAACACTGTAGGCATTAAGGCTATGGTTACTGCTTACTTGCTGTGTGACCTTGGGCAAGTTGCTTAACCTCTCTGAGCCTCCGGACGTCATCTGAAAATGGAAATACTATAACCTCTGCTGGGGAGTTGACAAAATGCTCGGTTTGGTGCTTGGTATGTAGGACCTACTAAACAAGTGACCGTGATTATTATGGGACGTTTATAGGGTGCAGCTCAGATTACTGCCTAGTGCACTAGCTGGGTTACCTTGAGCACCAGTGGTTTAATCTCCATGAGCTTCAGTTTCCTCCTCAGTGGAATAAGGGTAATGGCACCCCTAAGGGTGGGTATAAGGCTCAGACAAGTTAATTATTGGGTGAAAGACTGTGGAAATTGATGCTTTTTGTCCTTGTTGTTTTTGATTCTTCTCTGTCTCTCCATAGAGCCTGGCCCAGGGTGTTGATGGTTTTTACTGTCAGGTGATTTGAGAGCCCCTCTCATGTCCCCAGCTAGCGCTGGCAAGTGGACATTGGGCAAAGGTGAGAGCACAGGAGACAGAGGAGGTCGGTGTCTGCAACCACCTGCCTGAGAACGGGGCCGCGGGACCATGTGTGCAGGATGAGGTGGCCCTGCCCCTGAATCCAGGCTCCAGAAGCTGAGGGTGGGGCATTCTCCATCCCTACCTCTAAGCTATGGGTGAGGAAACCCTCTCAGCAGAAGGACATGTAATGACCAGGATCCTGTTAAAGTTGTCGTTGCTCAGATCCAGCTCAGCACTTCACATACCGCTCAGGCCTTCCTCCTGTCTTCTTACGGGGTCTCAGCACCAGTCCTGGGCTGGGAGTGCAGGAGTGCTTAGGGGTGGGGTGCAGGGTGAGCCTCAGCTACCAATGCGGGCTTCCATCCTGAACACCTGCTCCCTGCCAGACTGGCTGGCAGAACTGTGAACCGCACGAGGTTCTCAAATCTCCAGAGAGAGCAAGCGTGTGCCCCGAGCACAGAACCTGGCAGGAGAACCCTAGAGCAGGAGGATGTGGGGCTATGCAGAGAAATGACCAGGTTTTGATAATAGTGTCTACCTGACATGTCTGAAAAATCAGACATGCATCTTCCTGGCAGGGCATGCAATTTCCTGTTAATGAGTTGTGAGAGGCTGGAACAAGTTATCAGGGAGGCAGGGCCAACTCCTTCCCAGGGGAGCCACCAGGAGACAGAAGCCAGGCCCCAGTCCCTCCCCCAGGGGGCTCAGCCCTTTGGGGAGCATCTCTGCCAAGGGGCAGAACTAAAGTCTGGAGTGAGGGTCTCTAATCTGGGTCAGGATCTGCTGATAGATCTGGACCCCTTGCCTGGAGCTTCTCCAAGACCTTGGCTGCACTCCCCCTGCCTCAGCAGGGGATGTACAAAGTGCCCTCCCCTTCAGGCTCTCGGAGAGACCAAAGCCACAACACCAGCAGTGAATGGCATCTCTGTAGCCTTCTCTGCTTGAAAAGCACCACTCACATTTGTCATCTTATTAGCCCTTCACAAAAATCTGCATTAGAGAAACTGAGGCCCAGAGAGGCGAAATAACGTGCCCCAGGTCATTATGCATAATGGGTGTATTTATTTAAGGTAATGCTAGATGCTATAACAGATAAACCCAGAGACCTTTTTATGGATTGAGAACAGACATTTACTTCTTGCTCATGTAAAGTCAAGTTGATGGGAGGAGGAGGGAGCTCTGCTCATCACAGTCACTCAGGGACCCCGGGTGATGGAGCTTCCATCATCTTCAGATTGTGACTCCCAAGGTCACCTCAGCCTTGGAGGGTCCCACAGGGGGTTTCATGGACCAGGCCTCAATATGTATGTAAATTATACCCATATTCCATTGGCCAGAACTTGGTCATAGGGCCCCACCTAAATGCAAGGAGGGTGGGAAATGCAGTTCCTGACTAGGTATAGTAGTATCCCCACAACGGCTCTGCCTTCCTTAGAAGGGGAACATGATCTTTGCTGGACCTAATAAAGGGTGTTTTCCTTAAACAAAGGCTGGGGACCCTGGATCAGAGTTTGATGGGAGGTGGTCACTTAGAAGTCAACAAGTGACCAACATGGACTAAGACCTGGAAGAAGACACAGGCTGTTCCTGACCCTTTGAGGTCACAAACACTGCCCCAGCCTTCAATAAAGTCCAAACTCCTCAGCCTGTCACTCACTGACCTTCACAGGAGGACTCCAGCTTAGCTTGCAGCATTCCCTCCCTCGTCCCCCTCCCCACGTACCCTGTGCTCCTCCCTGACCAACCCCTCACCTCAGGGCCTTTGCATGTGCTGTGCCCTCTGCCTGGAATGTCCTTCCTCCAACTCTCCACCCTGCAGACTCCTGCTTGTCCTTCTTGATCCCAATCAGAGGTCATCTGTGAGGCTTCCTTCAGCAGAATTAGCTGCTTAGCCAGCATTGACTGAGAGCTCAAAATGTACCAGGCACTACGTGAAAGGCTTTATAAGAATGAACTCATACATAACCCCCCAAGCCTATGAGCTGGCCATCCCACTTTATAGATGAGGAACCCAAGTCTCTGAGAGGTTCAGAAACCTGCGTGAGGTCACACAGTGGGTGGCAAAGACAAATTCCAAACCCAGCTCTGTATGTTCACAGCTGAGAATCACTGGGTAAACTTCCACCTTTTATTAGCACCTGTCACAGTACATCACAATTATTTGCTTACTTAATAGTGTGCTCTGAATTTGCTGTCATTCTGAGAAAGCAGCTGCAGACTCCCTGAGGGCAGAAGTCACAGCTGATCCATCCTGGAATTTCCCTCACCATTGCCACCATGCCGAGGTCTGGGTGGCAGTTTTCTCTCAAATAAACTCCTTATCCTCCGAGAACCAGAACCAGAAATTCCTCAGATTATCATCTATCATAATCCCCTCCCTGCTTGTCTGTCAGTTTTTGAAAGTTAACCTGAAACCATTTGAAAATGATCTGAGGCATAGCCCAGCCTTCTCCATGCATGATTAAGTACGATGGCTTTTTAATGATTTGAGCTGTGCCTTCTGTGGATTGACAAAAGTGGATTACCATATATTTCTGAAAACTGTGCTGCTGAAATCAGATTTTTTTTCATTTTCTCAGTCATCCTCACAAACCTTTGCTGAGAATGACAAATACTTGGGCTTTAATTGTTTAGTCGCATGAGGGTGGCACCTCCCAAATTCTGAGAACTGCTCTCACTGGGAAAGCAGTGAAAGGCTTCCTGGGGTTCGATCTTTGGGAAATTGAACTGTGTGTTTTCTCTGAAGCAGAAGAAGCTGTCTTCTGGGCCGCAGCAGCACGTTTGCTACATTTGTGAATTGCATAGGCCCCCAGATCTAAAACAGAGGCAGTTCTCACCCAGGAAACATGCTCAGGGCTGTCATGCTAGGGATGAGGAGTGGGTGGACGTGGGAAGGTGGGTGAGGGGCCTCTCCCTGTTCAGCCCATGCACAGACCCTTCCCTTCCTGCTCCCTCTTTCTGCCAGACTCTGTGCCACATCCAAGCCACCCACACCTTCAAGGGGGGTGTTATTAGTCCCTTTTGACAGATGCAGACTCATGGCTCAGAGAGCTTAAGCAACGTGGTTGTGACCACACAACTGGTAATATGTAGAGCCAACGGTCAAACATTTTGACTAGAAGCCTGTGCTTTTTCCACTATCACGTCTGCCTATCATAAAAATCAAATAAAATTAAACGAAAGGTGACTCAGAGGCACCTCCTGTGACCCATTTACATTTAAAGAAAAAAAAAAAACACCTTCCCTGTCCACCTATTAGTGCAGTCTCTCTAATAATATGCATTATCTGACATTATCCCCATTTCACAGATGAGGATGTTGAGGCTTATGTGGGTAAAGTAGCTAACCAGAGATCACACAGCTAGGAACAGTAAGGTAGGATTTTGTTCTACGTCTCCCTGACTCCAAAATAAATTCCTCACCTCATCCTTTGTAGGAAATAAAAATCTGCCCAGAGATCCCCCATCTAAGTTAGGTGGTCAACACAGGTAGGTCTGCCAATGGGAAGCCTGTGTTAGTTTCTGTGTAAAATGCATACACGTGTCCTTTCAGTTAAGGGGAGGGTCGGGGTGGCTTCTATCAGTTTCTGGAAGGGGCCTATGGATTAAGGAAAGGGGAGGTCCCTGGTCTGTAGAGGAGGGGAAGTCACCCTCCTGCTCTTCCCTGCATTCTGAGGGTGAATCAGGTGGGGCCATCGTGGGCCTGATGGGGAGAGGACCAGAGCTCGTCTGGCCTCTGCTCATGCTTGCTCGGGCTCCTTCTCGGTTCTCTGTCTAGATTAATTCCATATACGTTTACTCAGACCCTACTGAGCGCCCAGCATCGTAGATGATTCCAAGATGAATGTGACAAGAGCTCTGCCTTCCAGGCTCCTGCCTGTGAGAGAGACAGAGCAACACAGACCCTCCTGTGAGTTGGCCTGACCAAGTGATCAGCAGTGGGGACCCAGAATGGTGCAGGGAGGAAGCGTCACTCCCTTGAGGGGATCTGGGAAGGCTTCCTGGAGACTGAGCATCACGGGCGGGGCTCCTGTGGGGAGAGGCACCAGCTCCTCTCACATAGGAAGTACCTGCTATAGAGGGGCACTGCTCCAGCCCACAGGTGGGAGGTGCTGCCAGGCCCTGAGGAGATGGCCTGGGGGGTCTTGTGGGTGTGGGCACCTCCCTGAGGCCCTCTCAGACCCTCTGAACCTGGCCAAGTTCCCAGAAATTGCACAGGAGCAGGATGGCACAGCAGTGAAATGCGGAGCCTCCGAGGCAGCCGGCCTGAGTTGAATCCTGGCTCCCCCATTCATCACCTTGGGAAATTTGCATGACCTCTCTCAACCTCAGTTTCCCCATCTGGAAAAGAGCAACACAAATTGCACCCTCCTCATAGGGTTGTTGGGGAGCTTTTTTTTTTTTTTTTTTTTCCAGTATGCAGGCCTCTCACTGCTGTGGCCGCTCTGCGGCACGTGGGATCTTCCCGGACCGGGGCACGAACTCGTGTCCCCTGCATCAGCAGGCGGACTCTCAACCACTGCGCCACCAGGGAAGCCCTGTCGGGAAGCTTTTTAAAGAGGTGCCTCCATCTGCCTCCACACAGGATCAATTGAGGCTGGCCATGGAACGGCTGCTGCATCCACTGTGTGATCTCTAACCCTCAGGCTGGGGTATGGTTGTCCCCATTGTACAGATAAGGAAACCGAGGCAGCTAGTAAGTGTGGCTCCAGCGCTCCGCCCTTTCTGCTGGCCCATTCCCTGCAGCTCAGCCATCCCAGCGACTAGAAGGACCCTCCGCTGGGGCGCAGCTCTGTACCACGCTCTCCCGGCACTGCCTCTGCCATCTCTTCATGTTTCTTGGGGTGAATAGGGCCTCTTTGATTTCCTTGTTTTTCCCCTTTCCAGTAATCATCAGTCATCTTGTTATCACAGCCATGCATCTGTGCCTCTTGGCTCTGGTCCACAGGCTGTGTTTGCCATGATCAATGCATAGCTCTGTGTGGCCACCACGTATTTCCAAGATGACATTGTGACCTTGCATCCGTGGGCCTGGGAGGCCCTGGTGCTTCCAGAGGGCAGCTGGAGGCTCCCCCAACGGGGCTGAAGTGAGGTGACTGGCTGATGGTGCCCTGTGCTCTTGGTTAATTCTTCTTGCCCCTTGACTGGTAACCAGCTCCCCACCAGCTAGGGGCTCCTCCAGCCACCTTCAGGGGATCCCAAAGCATAGGCCCAGGTGCTCCCTGCCTCCCTCCTACCATCCTAAATGACTAGTGGGCGCTCACCAACCCAGATGGGTAGCTCCCTGAATTACTCTACATGGGGTCTCCCTCCAGGACACTTCACACAGCAGCTTGAGTATCACTTTAAAACACCAGGCAGATGGGGGTCTCCCTAAGCCATCCACACAAGCCTCCCCGAGCCGCCAAGGCCCTGTGTGGTCTGCCTCCACACCCCGTCACCACCCGCCATGTTCCCTCTTTCTCGCCACCCCACACCACCTCTCTGCTCCACAGGCCAAGACTTCCCCACTCCATTCTATTTGCTGTGCATCTGCCTGGCCCGACCCCCTCTTTCCTCCTGTGCTTCCTTCAGGCCTCAGCTCAGATGCCGCCCTCTCCTGACCATACACCCGCTCTCTTTCCCTTTATCACATTTGGTCCTTTGTAACTCGGTGTCATCCGTGTGACACCTGGTTGGTGTCTTTCTCCCCCACCAGACCTTCAGCTCCTTGAGGGTGGGGACCAGGACTGTCCATTCTCCAGCATCAGGCACATCCTGAGCACTCCAAAATATGTTTTTGGGTAAATGAACAAATATTGAGCAAGTGACTTAATTCCTTGAAATTTCAGTCTTCATCTGTAAAAGAGGGACAATGATAGCATTTTCACGAGGTTTAAAAAAGATGTGGGGGGCTTCCCTGGTGGCACAGTGGTTGGGAGCCCGCCTGCCGGTGCAGGGGATACGGGTTCGTGCCCCGGTCCGGGAGGATCCCACGTGCCGCGGAGTGGCTGGGCCCGTGAGCCATGGCCGCTGAGCTTGCGCGTCCGGAGCCTGTGCTCCGCAGCGGGAGAGGCCGCAACAGTGAGAGGCCCTCGTAACGCCAAAAAAAAAAAAAAAAAAAAAAAAAGATGTGTATAAGACTGTGCCTGGCACAAAGCACTATCTGCAGTTGTTCTTATTAACCTCTGTGGTTGGCATTTAGGAGAATCTCACATTCCACAAGTGAACTTCGGTTGCGTGTCTGCCCTGGGCCAGGATTTCAGAGCACCATGGAGTTGGTCTCTGCCGCCCTACACCCCCTCACACCTCACACCACATTAGAAACAGCCTCTGGTGAGGTCACTGGCTCCCTGGAGGCTTCCTTGTCTCGGTGTGAGGCAGTGGGCGGAGGGCATCGTTCAGTAGATCTCAACGATGCCTTTGCTCTTCAGGCTTTGATTAAACAGGCTTAGAGGGCTTCCCTGGTGGCGCAGTGGTTGAGAGTCCACCTGCCGATGCAGGGGACACAGGTTTGTGCCCGGGTCTGGGAGGATCCCACGTGCTGCGGAGCGGCTGGGCCCATGACATGCTGCGGAGCGGCTGGGCCCGTGAGCCATGGCCACTGAGCCTGCGCGTCCGGGGCCTGCGCTCCGCAGCGGGAGAGGCCACAGCAGGGGAGGGCCTGGGTACCGCAAAAAAAAAAAAAAAAAAAAAAGTATAAACAGGCTTAGATTCAGCCCTGAAGACACTCACTGCCTGGGATGGACTTGAGCAAAGGACACAGATGACACAGATTACTATAATGAAAGTTGAAAGCAATTCTTTTATTAAAAGTTCAGAGGAGGGCAACCTCAGGTCCAGGTGGGGCAATCAGGGATGTCTTCATGGAGGAAGCAGCATTTTCTCCAAGACTTAAAGTAGACATTGGGTTTGGACATTTGTGGAGACATTTTGGGTTAGAGGAGGGTCTTCCAAGCAGAAGGAACAGCTTGAATAAAGGGCTGGAAGGTGAGAAAGAGTGGACCTCATAGAATAGTAGTCCAGCTAGAGTATGGAAAACGTGACAAGACCATTAAGAAATAGGGCTGGGGTGCTTCCCTGACAGTCCAGTGGTTAAGACTCCATGCTTCCACTGCAGGGGGCACAGGTTCAATCGCTGGTCGGGGAACTACGATCCCACATGCCACACGGCCAGTGAGTGAGTGAGTGAGTGAATAAATAAACAAATAAATAAATAAATAAATAAATAAGTGCTTTTGGATAAAAAAAGAAATAGAGCTGGAAGGGCATTATATCAGTCAGCTATTTCCAAAAATAATGCCATGTAACAAATTACTCCACAGTGAGTGGCAGGCAACAGTGAGCATTTATTTCTCGTTCATGTAGCTGCAGATAGGCAGGGGTTTGGTTTATCTAGGCTGTGCTCAGCTGGTCCAGGTCTGCTCCACCTATCTCTCATCCTTCATGGACCTTCATGGCTATTTTAGACTTGCTCTTCTCCAGGTGAAAGGTGGACACACAGGAGGGCAAACCGCGCCCCCATGCAAGCTTATTTCAAACCTCTGTTCAAGTCACATCCACTAATCCCATTGGCAAGTCTCATGGCTGAGCCTAAAGTCAGAGCCAGTTTTAATTCCCTACCCACCATGAGGCCAAAGCAGGTTACATGGACAAGACCAAGGTTGATGGGACAGGGATGTTTACCCTTCCCATGGAAGTAGAGGGATAGTACTGGGCAATTATCTAATTTGCAGGTAGAAGCCAGAGTATGGAGGGACTCTGGGTCTGCCCTCAGGAGCTTCCCATAGCAGCAGTTGGATTTAGTGTCTCTTGGGGTGAGCAGCCAGGGCTCCGGCTTTTGCTCTTCTTCGCACTGAGGCAAGAAGTGTGTTAAAAATATCACAGTGCCTGCCCAGCTTGGTCCCGACTTCCTGAGAGCCCATACCTCCTGCCCACCTAATCTGCAAGGGATCCTAGCTTTGCCTTCCTCTGCTGGAACTGAACGTTATGGTAACAGCCCCGTGCATTGAGCACCTACTCTGTGCTGGGTGTATCAAATTCTCTTGTACTGAGTGCCTGCTGAGTGCTCTTTGTATACATTCATCTGAACTGGCCACACCGTTCTGAAAAGGAGACCCCGTTGTCCAATTTTTCTGAGGCCCGGAGATGTCAAGTCAGTTGCCCAAGATCACACCGCTGGGAAGGGACGAAGCTGGGATAACCAAACCCATAAGGTCAAATGGTCTGGAAGGTGGTGACTGCTTACAGCTCTGCCCTGAGCTGCTGTGTGACTTTGGAGGATCCTGGGTACTAATTCCTCCATCTGCCTTTTCTTCTCTCAGAGATGCTCTGAGATAAAAGCACTTCAGAGCTTACTACACAGCGCTGTCGCAGGGAATTTTTCTGAATACCAGTTTCCAGGTCAGACTGCACCCTCAGCTCTTATTTAAAAACAAACAAAACGTTAACATTTTTAAACATACCTGGTTTTCCAGCGAGGAACCCTGTCCGGTAGACTGCTTCAGTGAACCGTGTCTGGCCGTTTGTCACAGTGAACCTCATCCAGCGGTCGGCCACAGCAAACATTCTCCATCCGGCTGTGGCAGCAAAGCGTGGCATCTGTTTGGGAAGAGTGGAGGAAGCCATTAGTTCCACCAGGGCCCTGATGTCTGCAGCTGTCCATCTTATTCCTCTGACAGTGTTTTCCTTGGATAGCTGGCCACTGCTCTGAGTGGTATGTTTTCTCCGAGGCCAAGAGGCCTTGTAAAGTGTTTGGAAATCCCTAAGGAAGCACTGTGGGCATTTCCACCAGCCGTTTATTCATTCAACAGCCATTTGTTCTTGCCTTCTCAGTGCCTGGCCTGGGGGTGGATGCTACGGCTCCTGGGAAGAGTCCGAGCCAGCCACTGCCCTTTGGGATTCCCAGGCAAAGATGTATGGCGTAGTGCGAACAGTGCTGTGACGGAGCACCTGCAGCAGAGCAGGGCAGGCTTGCAGAGGAGGGAGTGGTCAGCTCTGCTTGTGGCTCTGGAACATTTGAGAGAAGACACAATGCTCTTGCATCAGCAGACACTGCAGGGTGTTTAGGGAGCTGCTAGTGGTCTGCTCTGGGTAGAGCATTGCATGCAAAGAGAGCAGGAGGGAGGTGAGACTAGAGAGGTTGCCAAGGCCTGGACCACAGGCACCCTGCATACTGTGCCCAGGACTTTGAACTTGGAGAACAGGAGGTTTTGAGGGCTTTTTTTAAGGGCAGTGACATGGTCAGACCTGATAACCTTTTATTAATCAGCCTCTAGTAAGAGCATTCTGTTGGGTTCCAAGAATAGTTTGTAAAAAATATCTTTAGGGGCTTCCCTGGTGGCGCAGTGGTTGAGAGTCCGCCTGCCGATGCAGGGGACGCG
>NC_041216.1:14955935-14962585 GCF_002837175.3 Physeter macrocephalus | reverse complement strand
GTCCGGGAAGATCCCACATGCCGCGGAGCGGCTGGGCCCGTGGGCCATGGCCACTGAGCCTGTGCATCCGGAGCCTGTGCTCCACAACGGGAGGGGCCGCGGCAGTGAGAGGCCCGCATACCGAAAATAAATAAATAAATAAATAAATAAATAAATAAATAAAATAAAATAAAATCTTTGGTCCTTCGGGAGGCACCGAGAAACCTTTTTCTGGAAACAGCCCCTGAACACAACTTTATGTGATCCAGGAAATAACCATCATGGAAAGATTCAAGGAAAATATTCCTATTGGAGGAAAACAAACAAACAGATAACCCAGACCTGATAAAAATGGAGAGGTCCTAATCCCTAAAAAGATTTTATGCAGCCAGAAGACCTGATGTGGTTTTAAACAATGTACTTTGGGGTAGTGGGGATATCACTTTAATTCATCTCCACAGAAACCCATGTGGCAGAACATTCCAGCTGCTACTGCTGCATAACAAATTACTCCAAAACTTACTGGCTTAAAACAATTATTTTATTATGCTCACAGATCCAGTGGGCTAGGAATTCAAAAAGGTCACAATGGGGACAGCTTCTCTCTCTGCCAGCATATATGGGCCCTGACCTGGGAAGGCTTGAAGGCTGAGGGTGACTTGACAGCTGGAAACTTCTGGAAGCTTTTTCATTCACATGTCTGGAATTGTTGCAGACTGTTGGCTGAAACCTCAGATGGGCTGTCAGTCAGAACACATACGTATGGCTTCTCCATCTATTCTCTCCTTGTGGGCTACCTTGGGCTTCCTCACAGTATGGTGGCTGGTCCCAAGAGCCAGCATTCCAAGAGACAGGAAGTAGAAACTGCCTGTTTCTTAAGGTCTGGGCCTGGGAACTAGCAAATCATCCATTTTGCTTTATTTTGTTATTCTAGGTAGTCACAAATTTCCACCCAGGTTCAAGGAGAGGAGCGTGGGAAGAGGTCCTCTTGTGGGATGGGATATCCTGCGGCATCCGTCTTTGGGAACTATGACCTGCCCCACAGCCATATTGGTTTCTTTGGAAGCTGAGAAAAATATTTGTGTTGTTTTCTTTACAGATTAAGAAAAGTCTCTGTGGATTATATCATCAAATTAAATGCAACCATTAGTATTTGGCTCTGGGGATACTGTGGTAATAGGCTACGCCTTGGGTGATTTTTGTTTCTATCTAAATGTTCTTCCTGGATCTTAAGTTTTCCAGCCTGACTCATTTCTCTTTGCTAATATAATGTCACATAAAAACCTCATCATCATTAATATGGCAGAGTCAGGAGAGGGGATACAAACCACAGTCCAGCAGGGCAGGGTGGTTCCTGGCCAGGCAGTCCCCAGGGGAGGAGGTTATACGAGCCCGGGGTCCATTCCCTTGTAGAGCCCGACACGCGTGACAGATAGCTCTGTGCAGGGCACTGGTGTGGACACACTCAGCCACCCTGGCCGATGTGGCCGCAGCCTGCTGGGAGGGTCTCCTCTGTCTATTGGCACCAGCCCCTAGAGCAGACAGTTGAGCTGCCCTGGTGACCTGGGTGGTCACGGAAGATGCCCGGGCAGTAGGTTCAGTCTGTTCAACCGACACGTTGACCTTTAATGCCTCTGGGTGCCAGACTATAGCCAGGCACTGAGAGATATGAATGAGCCACGGTCCCCTCGAAGCCTTCCCTGCCCAGGAGGTGGGGGCCCTTTATTCCCAAATACTTGTCGGGTACCTGTGATGGGCAGGAAAGTATTCTAGGCAGTGGAGGGCAGCAGTGCACAAAACAGAGCTCTCCCCGCCGGCAGTTTTACGCTCCATCAGGGAAGACAGTAAATAGGGAAGCAGACCCACGTGTAACGTTGCTAGGGATAAAGGCACTGGGAAAAAATAAAGAGGGAACAGGAAGAGCGATGGGGGTGCTATTTCAGCAGAGCGATCGCAAGTGCCAAGGCCAAGACTCTAAGGCTTGGAGGGCGCCAGGAGCAGCAAGGAACTGGAGTGGAGGGAGAGAAGCCAGGCAGGGAGAGGAGGCCAGGGCCAGATCACAGCCTCCGAGGCAGGGGGGAGCCCTGGGAGGAACGGCATGATAGGACTTGCATTTCTGAAGGCGGTAGCCCAGAGGAGGTGAGGAGTGAGCGGAGGCTGGAACCCTTGTGAAGACAGAGCCGCCAGGATTTGCTGTGGGTCCAGATGTGGGGGCGAGAGACGCAAAGTCAAGGGCTTGGGGCCACAGCTCTTGGGAGGAGGGGGCTGGCATTCACCGAGGTGGGAAGACTGAGAGGGGCAGGTTTGGAGGGAGGCGCAGGATTTGCTTTCAGACGAGTTAAAGGTGAGATGTGTGTGGACCTCCGAAATGTGAGTAAGGAGTTATTGGATAGTGAGTCTGGGCTCCGAGGTCAAGGTCCTGGCTGGAAATTTGAATCTGGGAACCATCAGCATGTGGATGGTATTTAAGCTATGAGACCAGATTGAATCACTAAAGGAAGGAAGGTGGATAGAGAAGAGTCCCAAGGATGGAGCCCCAGGCGCCCCGGTCTTTAGAGGCCTGGTGATGAGGAAGAACCAGCAAAGGAGACTGGGAAGAAGCAACCACGGGGTGAAAAGGAGAAGCAAGAGGAAGAGCGGCATCCTGAAAGCCAAGATCCAGGACAGAGTGAGCATGGTGCCAAGGTGTCGGTGCAGGTGCCGGAGAGTGGCCAGCCTGGTCTCCTGCCCTCCAGCCTGCCCACCCCCACTGGCAGCTGTCTCTTGAGCGTGGAGACAACTCTGCTGCAGACTGCGCCCCTGCTATTTCGGAGGACGGGGCAGTAAATTGACGAACCCTTTAGAGTGATGAGAAAGGAGCACTTGTCGTGGTGATGGGGGTACACAGAGGAGGGGCACGGAGGGTGGGCCCTGAAGGGCTGGGGAAGACTTCTCGGGGAGGGTGAGACTTCATGCGGACTGTGGGGTGAGGATCACAGTGGCTTCCTGGGTGAGGAGGCACTGGGCAGGCTCTGGACCCCTCAGGAGCAGGTGGAATGGAGAAGGCAACTCCTAGAAAAGTTTGTAGAAGAATCACAGAAGTCGGGGAATGTGCTGAAGCTGCAGGGAATAGGGAGGGGCCCATTAGTGTTGGGAGCTCTGGCCTTTGGGGCTGCTTGGAGACAAGGCAGGGAAGGGGTGTGAGAGAAGCACGAGTCTCAAGGATCTCATGGTCCAGTTAGGGGGTGAGACAGAGCCCCACAGTGCAGGGCGGGAATGGAGGGTGCCTGAGTGGGAAGCCCAAGAAAGTGCCACGGGAGGTCTCTGGGCAGGAGGAGGTTGTCTGGGTGCAATCAGGGAAGGCTGCCAGTGGGAGGTGACCTTGAAGAAGGTGTAGGCTTTGCAAATGCCCAGAGGCAAAGAAAAGCTTTCTTGTCAGAGGAGACCACACACGCAAAGGTAGGAGGGCCAGAGGATGCAGCCTGTGTCCAGGAAGCAGAGATTGATGTGAGATATTAGCCAGATCCTTTGGATTCAGACCCAAAAGACTTTACACGTGCACACACACACACACACACACACACACACACACGCACAACTCTTTATTGTATGCTTGTACTGTGAAGCCACTGCAGGTTCCTGAGCTGGGGATGGACACAATGGATCTGGTTTTCAGGAGACAGATCAGGTGACAATATTACAGGGTGAATCAGAGGGGAAGGAAGGGGTCCGGGAGGGAGGTAGACCCTTTTGGAGGCAGGTGTACACCCAGGTCAGGGGTGGGAAGCAGCAGACACAGGTGGGACCCATATGACACTTTTCCTTTAAGTTGGGTCAAGGCTTTTGCAAGCCGCGTCTTGTGCCTACTCTGCCCAAGAGGGTGGTGAGAGGCCAGTAATGCAGGAGCGTCACAGGCCTCAGTGACCCCAGAAGGCTTTGTGGCGGGGCTGCCCAGGGCCAGCTGGGGACAAGGAGGGCCACACTTCTGTTTGTGGGGACAAGCTCATGTGTACCCAACATCATGCCAACTCCTTTCCATCCACCACCCCCCCCGCCACTTAACCCTCCCAGCAGCCTTATGAGGTTGGTCCTACTGTAATCTCCATTTTTTCAGATGAGAAAAATGAGACTCAGTGAGGTACGGTGACTTGCCCTGCACACAGCTAGTACATAGTGGAGCCAGGATTTGAACCCACATCTCCCTGGCCAGGCCAGTGTTTCAAGGTGAGCTCAGGGACCCCAGAAATAAGAACAATGAACTGATTTGTCAAGCACTTACACCGTGCCAGGCATGTACAGATGTCTTTATCATGTGTATTTAGGCTGGGCAGTATATGATACCTTTGTCCCAGCTCAGGAACCTTCAGTGGCTCCTCAGTACCCCAGCCCAGTGGTCTTCACCTCATTTTACAGATGAGAACTTTGACACTTAGAGCAGATGTGTTGCTGGCCCAGGCTGGGATGTGAACCCAGAGCTGTGTTCTTTTAACAGAAGAACACAGGAAGGGGAGCCAGCGGGGGGCTTTGTGAACAGCAACAGTTCAGAGCTAGAGCCAGGAGGGTGGGCCACCCAGGAGAGTGGGCCGCCCAGGCCCAGGGAAGCTTCCAAGCTGGCCACCTGACTCTTTGTGCCCCGCTGGCTCTTTACATACAAGTTGTGGGCCTGCTGACTGAATAGGCGGCTGTCTTTTTCCCTGGGGAGCTGCCCCAGGTCGGCTGCAGGTGCAGATAGAGTTGAATTCGCGATAGGGCCTTGTCTCCTGCCCGGCCTGGCCGCCAGGTAACCTCTGGCCTGAAACGGAAAGCTTTCCAATAAGTGCCTTGCTGGCCTGCAGCCCAGCTGTGTGGTAGGTGGGAGCGGAGGGGGAGGAGGCCTCGGACACCCGAGAGCAGGGGCAGAACCTTGCCAACAAATCTCTTAGTGAGTCACCTCCTCAGCCGGCTGCCTCGGGAGTGTTCGGGAAGGGCAGCTGGTCACGAAGAGCCCTGGCTGCCCTCCCGGCCCAGCCAAGGCCCTGGGGCCTCGGGACTCAGGGTTGGCCCAGGAGACGGAGGGCCTGTGGGGTGAAAACACCAGGCAGCCCGGGGCAGGATCCAGAAATCGGGTACTCTGGGCTGCCTCTCCCTTGACCTTGAAGGACACACAGCTTGGCCTTCTCTTCTCTTCACACGTCAGAGCAGCCTCCTGCCCCCACAGGGGAGGGGGACTTAGCAAGCAGATCCGAAATTGTTTTCCCAGGGAATTGAGGCCCTCTTGTGGAAGACACACTACATGTGGCCCGGCCTGGGGCTCCATTCCTCCCTTGGGCTAATCTTGGGCGGGACCTCTCTGGGGTCCTCATCTATGAAATCTAGGGGTGAGGCAGCCGCATCTCAAAAATCCCTCCAGGCCCTTAAGAAGTCAGGTTTGAGGCCCTGTGGTTAACAGGAAGGGACCCCGGCATCAGAGCCAGGAGTGTGGACCCCAGGCCTGTGCCCTTTGGCCTGGGCATGTCTCGGTCCCTCTCTGTCCATGTGTGGCCCATCTGTGTCCTAAGGCCTGAGCACCTCAGGAGGGTAAAGAGTTCTCACGAACCGTGCTCAGCCTTGGACACCTACAGGGAAGCAGCCAGGATAAACCAGAAAAAGATCAACTTTGTTTGGCTTTGAGTATGTTTTCCTACTAATCCTTAAGTGTAGGAGGGGTTGACATTCTGGAAATTCATTTCAACCCAAATGCCGAAACCGTCCCAGGACACGTGTCTCTGGATTGGGAAACGCCTGCATCCCGCAACCCTCCCCTCCCTCCACTCTTCCTTGCAAACCCTCCCTTCTGGAAATGTGTCTTTAACCTCCAGACTTAACTTTCTCCCAACTTCTCCCGGATCTCCCTCCCATCCTTTTTCAAGCTGTGCCCTTTATCTGACCTTGCCCAGCCTAGAGAGGTGGTTAAGTGTTTGAGTTTCACAAGGATTCTCTGCCTGCTAAGTCAACACAAGTGAGCAGTTAAGGAAGCACTAATTAAGGAGATTAGACGCCAGCTCTGAATGCAGGAGTGCCCGCAAAGCCGTGCTTCAGACTCAAGTGGGGCTCAGCACCTGTCAGCGAGCTCTAGTGTCCGCTGGGGGAAGGTGGGGGCTGTGAGTCTCAGTGCTTTGAGCCTCTGCAAGGAGGACATTGAAGGAACAATTACTCCTCTTAAGTTACCCTCTAGTCCCTAAAGGAAATTGCTGCTGCCTGAGATGACTAAAGTTGTAAGGAGTTGATGGGAGGCCACCATCTCTTCCAGGAAGCCCTCCAGGTGGCCCCAGGCACATCTCTTTCTCCCTCCTTTCCTCCTGTACCGTCCTCTAGGAGGCAGGCTCTGGTTGTCCCATGTGGGAAGTTCTTCGCTCTGCTGTCCAGTCCGTGATGTGGAAAACTGCACAATTTTCTCAGCCTTTACTCCCAGGACAAGAGTCTAAGGCCCAGTGGCAGGGGCCAGGCCTCAAAGCTCACGCTTTGTGTACCCACTGGCCTAGAGCAAGAGTGGCCACGGAATCTTTGGTTTGTGCATTTGTTTAGTTTCTTTGTCCAAACTGTCTTTCCGTTTTTTTTTTAAAAAACAGAAATAGGGCTTCCCTGGTGGCGCAGCGGTTGCGCGTCCGCCTGCCGATGCAGGGGAACCGGGTTCGCGCCCCGGTCTGGGAGGATCCCACATGCCGCGGAGCGGC
>NC_041216.1:14907173-14955925 GCF_002837175.3 Physeter macrocephalus | reverse complement strand
TGAGCCTGCGCGTCCGGAGCCTGTTCTCCGCAACGGGAGAGGCCACAGCAGAGGGAGGCCCGCATACCACAAAAAAAAAAAAAAAAAAAACAGAAATAAATTTCTGGTTATAAAAATAATCCATGAGCTGAAGAAATCAAAAAGCACCTGTAATCCTAGCACTCAGCAATAACCACTGAATCACTTCCTGCCAGACTTAATTCTGTTCAGGCTCATCCACACTGGCAAACAGTAAAGAAATTATATTGTGCTTTTTTTTTTTTTTTTTTGCAATCTACTCTTTTTTAGCTTAACAGATCCCATGCGTATCTCCCCAACTAACATAGGTCTTTCTCAGTTGTGTGAATGTCTGCATCGTGTCCTATTTTATACATGAGCCACAATTTGTATAACTAATCTCCTATTATTGGACTTGGAGGGTTTTTTTCCCAACTTTTACCCATTATGTATGATACGGCAATAAATACCTTCCTGGTTAAATATTTATGAACCTATTTTTTTTCTTAGAATAAAATAAAGAATGGCATTGAAGAGTCAGCGGACTGGCACATTTGTTAAGATTTTGTGGACCAAATGCCAGTTCACCCGCCCACCCGCCACCCCCAGCATGACAGAGAAGTGGTGGGCACCCAACTGGCCCTGATGGTTGACTTGCTGGCAGACGTAAGAGTGGACCAAGGTCTGGGAAGCAGCTCATCCCTTGAACTCAGTCTCTCCAACCCCCCACCCACTCTCTGCTGCCCTGAGGAAGAAGCAGCCCATGGGGGGACTCTGGGTCCTGGATGTGCCTTCAAAGGCTGGTGGCCCTGGAGTCTCCCTGGATCGTGCCTGGGAGCCTGCCCAGGCATTTAGATGAGGCCCGGGGAATGGTGGCTTGTGTGATTGGGGTGGAAAGGACGAGATTGACCCATCCTCTGTGCCTGCAGGAGGCCTCAGCGGGGCAACGGTCATTGATTCCCTCGACACCCTCTACCTCATGGAGCTGAAGGAGGAGTTCCAGGAGGCCAAGGCCTGGGTGGAAGAGAGCTTCCACCTGAACGTGGTGAGTCAAAGACCTCCGGGGTATTAGAGCCAGAAGGGGCCCGAGAGGTCAGTGACCCGCTCCTCCCAGGCTGCCCAGCAGAGCATTCTTGGAAGCGGTGTTCCATGCACCCTGTGCCAAGGCCCCTCTCCTCAGACCAGCCTTAAGGTGGGGGATGTCCCCCCAGCCCTGGCCGGCCCATGAGTATTTACCAGCCAGAACTCCCTGGGGTGGAAGACAGCCATTCTTGCCCTCCCTAGGGTGCCAGGCACATTGTTCCCACCCAGCAAGTCCCTTCTGGGACTGAATCTGTCAGACAGAACAGCAGCAACAGGGGAAGTGACTCTGGGAAGGGAGAAGTGGTTATCTGCTCGGAGCTGCCCTAACCTAGAGGTCCCCATCCACCCCCGTGCTGCCCTCTTGAGAGTGGGAGGGGCAGCGGGGAGCTGTCTGGTTTGAGGCCATGACCAGGTTTGGGGCCCTCTTGGTTTCCAGCCTTGCAGGCATCCCTGGTCAGGGACCAGGGCCCTGGGGAGGGGATGCTCATGTATATGGATGATACAAAAGCCTTAAACACCAGATGCCTCTCCCACTGATCTCCCAGCCCAGACTAAAGTAACAGATCCATCTTGGAGGTCTCAGCTCCCCACAGGGAGAGGCTGTTTAGGTGGTTCGGGGGAGCAAGACATGGAGACAGATGGGTAGGGGGAAGGGTCACATCAAAACACACTGTCGGGCTCCATCTGGGGCTCCACAAGTGACAGATCCTGCTATGAACCGGGACAGCTCCTGGCAGAATGGAGGCCTGTGCTCCTGGAGAGGCCCATGTCAGACCAGAGCAGGGCAGAGAGACAAAGTGGGGAAAGTCCGGGAAGGCAACGCTGCAGGAGAGCCTCTGGCTCAGCTCGCAGCCTGGGAAAAGTCATTTAACCTTCCTGGGCCTTACTTTCCCAACCAAAAGATGGTACAATGATAGTGCCTAACTCACAGGCTTGTGAGGATTGACCACCACGGAGGGTTGTAAAAAGCATTTTATGACACTATAAAGTCCAATACAGATAAAGTGGTGCCATCATCACTGTGATGATTTTGAGGCTTGTTATGACTTCTACTAGTCTGTGTGAGGCGAGGAATTTCAGAATCCCCCCATTTCCTACAGTATCAGAGGCAGGAGAAGGAAGGAGTGTCTCCAGAGCCCACCTTGACCCCTCTGCAGATGGTGGGTAGAGAGCGGGCCTCAGGCAGCTGCCTGAGGAGCCAGGTGGTGGCAGGGCTGGGCAAGCCTAGGGACATTCACACAGGCTGGGACAGATTGGGAATGTCCCTGGAAGAAAGCAAGATGGGGTCTCTCCACCTCTCTGAGCCTGGGCTTTCTCATCTGAAAAGTGGGAATGATGACTTCACCAAGGACTGTAAGGCAAAAGAGAGTAGCTTTGCAAGTGCTCTGCTAATGGAAAAGCTCTCGCGGAGAAAAAGATGACTATTGTTGACATCTATAACAAAAGACCGTGATGTGGGAAGTATGCCAGGGGGAGCCCTTGGGGGGCAGGGGGATTATAACAGGCACCTTTATGAAGCCATGCCCAGCACTGGGAAGGCACGGGGCAGGCACCTCACCTGCCCCACTCAGGATCTCATATCCACCCTACTCGGGATGAAGAAACTCAGGCAGGGAAAAGCTAAATATCTCGCCCAAAGTTTGAAAGCCAAGTGAGTGACTCAGGTGGGATTTTAACCCAGATCTGGTCCTTGGCGTGATGCCTCAATACCCCTGCTTTGCAGTCCACACTCCAGAAAGAAAACAACAATGATTAAGGCAAGTGTGGGTGTGCCCTGAGGGCTACAGAGCTGAGGCTGAGAAACTGCTGGTTGCCTACTAGGATCTGCCTGGCACCCCTCCTTTCCGCCTCAGAACCTCCTGTGAGAACCTTCCTCTTGCCCTGTCACCCCAAAGAAGGACCACACCATCCTCCTGCTAAGCCAGGGGGCTCTCTCGGGGAGGAGGGGGCCAGACAGGAGGAGGATTTGCCTCTCCTCAGGCTAAGCTTCAGCCAGCAGCTCCCCGCACAAGTTCCTGAGCTCCTTGGAGAGCAGCCAGGCATAACTTTGCTCCGATGGCCTCCAGCAAGGGCTGGGGAAGGAAGCCAAACCCAATGTTTATTTGGAACTCTGTAAATGTTCAGTAGCTGCCCGCCAGGCAGGTGCTGATACCTCACACCTTTTGCTCTGAAAACCACCACCAAAGGTAGCCTGGCCCGCTGGGCAAGGGCTTGAAGCCCGGCGCAGGTGTGGCCAGGTCAGTGGCGCAGGGGAAGTGGCAGGTGTGACCTGTCTCAAGGGCCTGGCTGCCTCAGGAAGTTCTGTGGGCATCTCACGAATGTCCCCACTGCCCTCCCTGTCTTTCTGCCCCGCAGAGTGGAGAAGCATCCTTGTTCGAAGTGAACATCCGGTACATCGGAGGACTTCTCTCGGCCTTCTACCTGACGGGAGAGGAGGTAAGTTGGCCTTTCAAAGCCCCTGGACCATCCAGTCTGGAAAGGGCTTAGGAGAACATCCAGTGTCACCCCCTCATTTTACCAATGAGGAAAAAGGGATTCGAGGGGATCTGAATCCCATCTCCATGGTGCCACCCACAGATTCTTCCTTCGATTTTGCTGCCCAAGGGAGCCCAGGTGGCTCCCACAGTTGCTAGTAAATTCTCCAAGGGCAGCAGTTGGGGCTGCCCACCATCCACACAGTTCCCAATAGGGCACCTGCGATATCTGTGCTCCGTCGAGGCTTGTGCTGCTGCTGGACTGGTTTTCACACATGTTGGTTCTCAGGACTGATAAAGCTAAGACCGTTGTTTCACCATTTCCTCCTCGGGCCCCTTGGCCTTGGCCTGCTCCACAGCCATCCCCTTGCCCTCTGCTCGGGCCAGACACCAGCCAAACCCCAGCTCCAGGTCTCAAGGGGGCGACCGGGGAGGTGGGCAGCTACTGCCAGCCACTCGGCCCAGGCGAACCGCGTTGGCTTCCAGAAGGAGGGCGGTGAAGGGCGGCGAGAATGCAGAGCCCTGGGCACAGAGTCAGAAGACCTGTGTCTCATCCCTACGCGGCACCTGCCTGTGGCCTTGAGCAAGTCCCTTCTCCTGCCCCTAGACCTCATGCCTTCCCCACAGTGGGGTGGTCCTAACCCCCTGGGGTCAGAGAGCTCTTGTGAAATGGGACGAGTGGGAAATGTTTTGGCCCCAGGGCTGAAGGGCTCCAAAGCCCATGTTCTCTGCACTGCAAGGAATCCTGAGAACCACAGAAATGGGAGACTTCATCCCTCGTGAGCGCCTGGGAAAGCACAGCCTGAGGATCTGGGGGGAGGCTGGCAGAATCCCCAGCGCGTGGGGCACCCGTCAGTTGTGTGGCCCCTACGCAGAGCGGCTGCGCTGCTCGGCACAGCCGCTGCTCTGTCCGCTTGGAGACATAATTATCCTGCCCCCTGCTGGTGGGGAGCCTCTGCCGCTGCTGTCAGAGAAAGCCCTGCGGCTTCCCTTCCAGCAAGTGGCGCAGACGTGGGGAGGCCACGCAGGCGGAGGCAGCGGGCGGCAAGCACTTGATCTCTCCGGCCGCTCGGGGCCCCTCTCCATCAAGCCTAATCTCCTCAGCAGAGATTACCGCTTGTACCAATTTGTCCCCAAATGATTGTCCATGGGAACCCTGCGAGCCACCCAAGGCCTGAATTTCATTTGAAAACCCCAGGACAGGAAAATGATGTGGAACAGAAAAAGGCGCCATGCTCTGCATGGCACCGGCCGGCCTCCCGTCCAGGATGGGGGTGGAGCCATGCAGCTCAGGGCTCACAGGGGTGGGTGTGGGGCCAGCGATTTCTGGGGGGCAGACCAGGCAGTGGGGTGTGGGAGGAGTACCTGTGTCCAGAAGGCCCAAGGGGAGCCCGAGTGGCTCAGAACCCCTGGGCAGCCAGGCTTCCGGGTTATGGGCGCAGCCCCGTCCTCCAGGCACGCCTCCCTGACCCCTCCGTGCCCAGCACCTCCCCGCGCAGAGACCGGCGTACATGCAGCTGCGGAGACTGAGATTTAGGAAAGGGAGCCGGTGCGGGTCGCACAGGGTCCTGTGTCTTTCCACCGTGGGCCTGGGTTCTAGCCCTTGTTCAGCCTGGCCCAGCATCACTGCTTGTCACCAGGACATGGCCACACCAGACTGAGGCCTCCCTTCTCTCTCCATCCTCCATCTCGCATACAGGGGGTGCCTGTGGAGTGGGTCTTTCCCACGGTGTTTGTGGAATGAACAGTGAAGGAGATCCCACACCCCTTCCTGGGCTGAGGCCTTTCTTGCTTCAGAGGGAACCTGCAGGAGGTGGATCCCCTGCTGGATAGGGCGGGGGGGTGGGGGGCGCCCACAGAGACTCCACTTCCACGAATATTCCACGAGAATAACAGGAACAACCACAGCTGCACCAGGTGACCTTTGCAAAGCACTTTACAGTTTTTATAGCATATTCATTTATGTACATCCTCTCATCTGATTTCTAGAAGACCCCTTTGAAGAAACCAGGGCACACATCACTGTTCCTTTGTGCAGATGAGGCTCAGAGACAGTACCTGGCTCACGCAGGGTCGCACAGCTGTTGAGTGGGGAGATCTGAACCTGGGCTCTGACTCCCAGTCAAGAGCCCTTTCCACTCTACAGGATGTAATTTTTGCTGGTCTCTCTCATCTCTTTTCTGGAACCACTAGGCCACCGCCCATTGTGTGCCATGGCTGTCTGAGGCCATATCTCTCTGTGTTGGTGAGGCGGCTTGGTGTCCTGGAAAAGAGCCACTTAATAGCTCCATAACCTTGGACAACTTGCTTCTCTGAGACTCAGTTTTGTTTTCCTCAAAGTGGGTCAACACCTTCCCCACAAGCCTGTTGCAAGGATCAAAGGTGACGTAGATAAGACACATCATTTCCAAATGATAAGGAGGACAGGTGTTCTGTTCCGCATGGTACCACTTCTGTCCAGTCACACCTGCAGCATCCTCCCTGGGATGGTTGAGGCTCTGCCATACCAGCCTGCATCAGGGCCTTCCAAAGGAGGAGACGTGGTTTGCTGGCAGAGAGGAGCATTTCAGAGGAGTTAGCTTGGCGTCCTCAGGCAGAGGGCAGCCTGGAGCCCCAGCCTTGGGTCACGTTCCCGTGGGTTCCTGCGTTCCTTCGTGCCTCTGTGCTCAGCCTCCCCAGGGGGCAAATGAAGAGATCAGGACCTTCAAACGAGAGCCCCTTGTTGTTGCTAAACCAGTGGCTTCTGGGGTGACTCGAGGCTTTGGAATTTGAATTCTAGACAAGCTCCCTCAGGATTCTGCTGTGGGGCACTGCCCCAGTGCCCACTTCTAGGACCCACTGTCTGGCACTGGACATTATCATCTTCTGTCACCCATCACTACCAGGCCCCAGGTGCAATTCTTCCCTCTCCCTCCCTCCCTCCCTCCTTCCTAAACAAGAACTACACCCGCCCCACAGAGACCTCTAATCCACAGCCCAGGTAGTGTTCACGAACTCCTCTCCACTGCGGTCCCCAAACAGCTGCCTCAGAACCTTTAAATTGCACATGTTAGAAGGAGAGAGAGACCTCAGAAAGACTTCCTTTTGCAACAACACGCAGGCGGTCAGCACACTGAGTCTCCCTGGAGCCCCAGAAGTGAAAGGAAACACTTGTTGTCCCACCAGGAGTGGTTGCTTAGGGACTTGCTTCTCAGCTTTTCAAAAATAAATAATGTTATTGTGGGTTTGCTTTTATTGTAAAAATAGCACAGAAAATAGAGTTAAGCCGAAGAAGAAAATAAAACTCCCCCCATGAGCCTAGTCCTCCGAGAAGACCATGGTTCATAGTTCAGTGTATTCCCAACCTTTCCTCATGCATCCATTTGTATATAATTTTTACAAAGCTGAATTACACCATTGTGAAATATTTTCTCTTAATAGATTATAAACCGTTTTTTGCTATGAAATAAACTTCTCCAACATCACTTCAGTGGCTGCATGGTATTCCATTGCCTGGATAAGCCGTAATTTCACCACTTTCCTGTGGCTTGATATTTAGAGTATTTCCAGTTTTTCTATACTATTCTAAACAACACTGGAATAAATAGCCATAAAGTTAAGTCTTTGCAACATCCTTGATGATTTATTCCCTTAGAATAAATTCCTAGGAGCCAGAAGGTCACAGGTGCTTTTGAATTAACCAGAAGAACAGTTTGAGGGGCTTAGAGCCTCGTGCAAGGGCCCTGACACTTGGGACCTCCCTGTGGCTCCCCCGCCATCACATCACCTGTTTAGCCATTCACCTTTGCCGCTGTAAAATAGGAACAGTGGGCAGAATCAGAATGTCAGAGGGGAAAGGCCCTTCCCCTGGGTTTACAGGCGGGAAGGAAGAGGTTTGCTGAGAAGCAAATGGAAGCCAGGTTGGGAAGCAAAGCCGGGAGCTCCCCATCCTGTGTTCCTTACACTCTATCCGAACGTGTTTCTCACGCACTCAGCTTGGGGTGCACTGGTCCCGCCGTGCAGGCAGCCACTGACCATTGGTGACCCGCTGCCCTGACTGCTCCATCTTCCCCGCACAGCATAATCACTGAGCCTTCGTCCTAGTCCTGACCCTGCAGTAAGGACTTTACAACTATTACTAATTTTCATTCCTCCAGCAACCCTCTGAGGAAGGCAATATTGCCCTGGATGCATAAACAAGGGAGGAAATTGAGCCAGGAATTCATGGACTCAGGTTCACGTCCAGGCCTGTCTGACCCCAGAGCCTAATGCACCTCCCACTCTGGGCCCAGCAGCCTTGGCAGGTTTATGCGCCAGGATTCACAGTGCCCTTTGACCCTTCCTTGCAGGTGTTCCGAATAAAGGCCATCAAGCTGGGAGAGAAACTCCTGCCGGCCTTCGATACCCCCACAGGAATCCCAAAAGGCGTGGTGAACTTCAAAAGGTAGGATGCCGTCTGGTTTCCCACTTGTGGCTTCGGCTGCATCTGCGTGGAAACTGAGACACAGGGTGGGACGATGCTGCCGCAGGAATCACGGGGGTCAGTGGCACAGTGACAACTAGCCTCAGCCAGGGGCTCTCCTGAGCTCGTGTTGGTCACTAAACCTGGTTCTCGGGTTTAGGCCACGCAAGACCTGATCTTTCTGGCATGGAGATGGGGCCGCCGTTCCTCTGTGATCATCTCGTAACACTGCCGTGACTCACAGCCCCACCGCTGTGCCCCAACTGCCCTCCCTTCCCAGCTGGGATCCCGGGCTGGGAGGCACATCACACCTCCCACCACGAGCAGGAACCCAAAGCTGCTGGGGAGTCAGGACCCTGGGCGGAGGGACCCTGGCTTGCTGACCCCTCAGCCCCCGTCAGGGCTGGGTCTCAGGAGCGCAGAGGGGCTTCTGGGAGCATCAAGCCCATGGAGGCTCAGACTCTGCGGAGGAAAGACCCTGGCCGAGGTCACATAAGCCAGTAACGGACCATCCAGGACATGAGCCCAGGACTTCCAACTCCATTTTCAATAATAGTTACTGTGATTCCTCCCTATAAAAATAAATCCTCATTGCAAAAAAAATGTGGATTACACCAGAAGTGTTGGATAAGACCCAGAAAATCACCTGTGACTCCACTAATCCAGAAACCACTGGTATGCTTCTTTCTACCGACTGTTTTAAAACATTGGTTTTTATTGGCCACTTGCATCGTTTCCCCTCCTGATAGGCTGCGTAATTTGGCGTGTGAACTAGAGTCTTTCTGGACGTTCACCAAGTCACAGAGCCAGAGTAGAAGGGACCCGGGGTGACACAGCCAGAGCAGGTGGGGCCGGGGCCGCAACTCCGTCCCTCTCCAAAGCCCCCGGGGACTTACCTGCCCCGCTGCTTCCCTCTGTGAGGGTGGGAGCCAGATGTGGCACTGAGACCCAGAGGGGAAAGGACGGGCTCAAAGTCAGGGGAATAGTGGCCAGCCAGCTTTAGGATCCACTGAGGAGCATGCATCTTGCTCCTGGAGACCCCAGTGCACCCCACTGTCTTGCCTTCCCTCGCTCTCTTCCTCCCCTGGGCCGCCATTTCTCACCATTTCCCTGGATATCAGAGCCCAGCTCAGATGCCACCTTCTCCAGAAGCCAAAATTGTCCTTGCCTCTCCTGGCCTCCAGGTACCTTATCTGCTTCCTGTGGCCCTTGTCACACTCAGTCTTCACGTTCCCCCACCGGCCCCGGAGCTTCTTGAGGGCAGGACCCATGTCCCCGTCTTTCTTTGTTCATTCCTTCAACAAATGTTCACGTGAGGCAGTGTGTGCAGCATGAGAGACCGACTCTGATGACTGCTGACCTTACCATTTACTGAGCGATCACCCTGCGCCTGGCATTATGCGAAGGGTTTCGCTCAACGCCTCAGAGCACACGCCTCACAGCAGGCCTTTAGGGTGGGTATTTATATTATGCCCATTGCCCAAGGTCTTCTAGCTCACAGGCAATGGGGCCAAGTTTTAACCCATTTTGTTATAGATCAAAAGCTCTGCTCCCAACAGCCACCCGGCCCTCCCTCAGGCAGGAACCCTGCCACCCTCGCAATGCATGGAGCAGACCTGGAGACCCGGTAGAAGGCACGTGCTGGTCTCCAGGCACCCAGGGAGCCCTCTGGGGCCATTCTTGAGACCATCCTACAACCTGAGCCTGGGGGGAGGGCTGTAATATGTCCGTCACACTGGACTTTCTGTTCCATCTCCTGAAGCGATTTCTTATCTCGGGGATCTCAGTCCAACAGGGGAGGGGAGGCAGGGGCCCTGCGCTCGGGTGGAGTGCCCAAGGCCCCCTTTCTTCCTGGGGAGGTCACACCCTCTAGGGCCTTGCAAAGAAGGGAGGACTCGGCCTGCTCAGCATCTTCACCTTCTTCATCTTCACCTCTGTGGTCAGAAAGGATTCCTGGGGTGTGCTGTCACTTAAATCTCACTGCAGTCCGGGGAGGGGCCTCAGGGCCCATCAAACCCCCATCTCGGTGCCAGGGTTGACTCCTCAGACCCTGACACTTTGATCCCTGCTCAGATTCCTTTCCCACCAACAGTGATCTTGGAGAAACATGGCCAGACGTCTTGGAGCCAAGACACAAACACCCCGTCTTTCTGGCTCCCTGTCCCGGGTCCAGCTTCTCAGGCCTCACTGCCTGGGGTCTGGGATAAGACCTTAGCTCAGGCACCCCTCCCTCCTCCATGCGTGGCACCCCCTGACTCCAAGCAAGCCCCACAAGCTGCAGCCCTAGTTGCCTGCCTTACCCGTGTCCTGCAGAGCCAGGACCTGATCCCCCGCAGATCCTGACATTTCTGATTAAGAAAGCGCATTTATTTTTAGGCTGTTTGCATGCTGCCAGTGCTGTATACATATGTATGTGTATGCATATTTCCTGGCAACACCTCCCTCTCATTTTCTGGGTAAGAGAGCCTGTTGCTAAAAATGCCTCCCCATTCCACCAGGGAAAACGTCAGGGATGTATACAGCCCGCGTGGCACTGAGTGTTCCCTTTGGAGAGGGCCTGCTGGTGGGAGCTGGGTCCACACTGCCGTCCCTGCTCAGAGCAGGGCTGGCTGTGAGCAGCTCGGACCTGGGCCCTAGTAGGAGGGGCAGTAACTAGGCCCTGTCCCCAAACTGCCCGGTGAGGAGGACCCTGAAGGGAGGTGGTCCCCAGGTCAGTGTGACCGCTCCCCCTCCCTGGTGGCAGGCCTGGGAGGCGGAGGCAGGGGCAGCCATGACCTGTGACCTGCAGGACCACTGAACTCTGGGAGAGGGGAGGTGGCCAGTCCAAGGGCCTCTGCAGCTGAATCAATCTCACTGTCTCTCTCACACACCCGGCCTCACACACACATATGCACACTACTGCCACTCACCCAGATCATGAGGACTCAGATATGCAGGCTCACCTTTGTCACACGCACTCTCCCACCTCTATGTATGTGCACAGATTCACACACAAAGATGCGTTTACATGCGCACGTTTCTGCTACACACATACGTACACATTGTAATAATTGTGCACGTTTTTGAATGTTCACTGTGTCCCAGGCACAGTGACGTGGATTCTCTCTTTTCAGCACACAACAACCACGTGGACCCCATTTTAACAGTGAAGAAACAGACTCAGAGAGGTGAGGTAACTTACCCAGGTCACACAGCAGCAAAGCAAAGTTAGAATTAGAATCCTGGTCTGTCTGGCTCCAGAGTTAACGATTTCACCGTACACATGTGTGCACACACAGGCACACACATGTGGAAGCTTCCACCAGGCTGGGGAGGGGCATTGTGGAGCAGCCCCTCCCACCAGGGGAGAGTCCACTTGGAGACTTAAAAGGCAAGGAGGGGAGCAGAGCTTCCATCAGCCCATTGCCTCATGGGGCTGATCAGAGGACCTCCTGGTCTCTGGATGCTGCCCAGAACAGATGCATTTGGGGCACAGAGTACCTAGGATTTGGATTTGATATCAGCTCTGCCCGCACTGTCACTTACTGTGTGGCCTTGGAAAAGTGTCTTCCCCTCTCTGAGTCTGAGTATCCTAACCTATGAAATAAGAATCTTGGTCTGTACCTCTGAAGTTGGATGTGAAGGTAAAATAAGATACCGCTGCTGCCTGGCACATGTTAGGAACTTGGGGCCGTCTGGGGGACCCCTTAGGGAAGTGCCCTCTGAGTTTTGAATCCTGCATCCACCACCTACCAGCTCGGAGCTTCTGAAGGCAACTCACTTCCCTTTCTGAGCCTATTTCCTCAGGTTTTAATGATGCTTTGCCTTGTGGGCTTTAAATGAGGTCATGATGCACACGCCTGCCCCAGTGTCTGCATCTGGAAGCTGTTTTATTTACTATCTAGGAGCCAAGTTTCCCCTCTCTGTGCAACTCATCCCTCCCCACCCGCCCCCAAGTCAGGAAAATACCCAAGGAAGCAGGGATGTTTACTGAGATCACCTGCTCCAGAAGATCCTAAAACTCAATTCCATCTGTTTCTGGAAGCTGGAAGAGTTTCCGGACTTTCCTGAAACCACATCAGAGAGGAGAAGAGCAGCCTTAGGGGAGCCCCAGCCCACCCCAGATAAAGCGGTGCCCCTCAGCTGGCACACTGTGACCTCCCAGACCCACGCCTGCCTTCCTAGGTCCTGTCCCTGGGAGACAGAGGGATGACAGAGGCCGGTTCCCAGGGAGCCAGAGCTACCACAGCAAGGAAGCAGAGGGGCTTCCAGAGGCCCCGGCAGAGCCAGCCCCCCAGCCTGCCACACACTGACTGCACCTTGGAGGCCCTACAGATAGGGGGCACTCACTCCACCCCACTCTGTGCCCACCCACTGTCCCCCGCAACCTCCCTGCAGAGGGAGGTTGACCCTTGTCTCCCTGGTTGTCCTAAATGTCCCACAGGAAAGAGCATCATGATACACGTGAGGACCCAGATCAGGGAGAGGAAGCAGCTTACCCAAGGCCACCCCCATTCTGCATCTTCCTCTTCTCTCTCAATCCCCGCAAAGCCCTAGGAGTGGAGACTGGGACGCGTTATCCTTACTCAGTCTGACGGATGCAGAAACTAAGGTACACGGGAAGAAATGGTTTGCCCAAGACCTCGCTGCTAACAGACTTGAAACTGTGCCTCCTGGCTGCAGGTCCCAGGGAGATTTGAAGTGACAGCTCCTGGAAAGGCAGCGTCCTGGCCTCTTATCATGTAATGAGACGACAGGCCAGCAGCTGCACAGTGACTGGGACAAGCTCTGGTGTCAGAGCAACCTCGGGTCCCCACTGTTCCATTTACTGTGTGATCTCGGGCAGCGATTTCACTGTCCTGTGCCTTGTTTTCCTCATCTGTGAAAGGGGCAGATGCGAGGATTACCCGAGGCCCTGCCCCTGCACTCTTCCTCCTTGAAAGCACCAGTACTTTCAAAGAAAGGGAGGAAGCGGTTAGTTGACAGCCTTCTCTGGCGGGGTCACAGGGTCATGCTGGTGAACCATCTAAGGTGTTCGTGAGACACGTACATGCTCAGCGAGTGAGGAGACCTTTGCTCTGAGAGCCCCTGCTGCTTTCATTCCTGACCTCGGACTTCCCAGGGTCCAGCAGCCCCAGGTGTGTGGTCTTAGCAGGACCACCCACCCTTCAGGTGTGGGTTCCACGAAGTTCCAGGCGGGGGCCATTGTGTGTCCATGAGCAGCACTGGCTGAGGGGGGAGGGAAGGGGCCAGATGGGATCCTGGCTCTCTTCATCTGCCCGCTTCAGACCCCAGCCGTGCACCGTTTACCCTGCACAAGCAGCAACAATGATTATGAGCCATTGACAAGTGGATAGAAATAGAGTGTTCTGTGTGTGTGTTGCGGGGGGGGGGGGGTCTTAGTGGTCCCTGACAGCATTATCGGTATCACCTGTAAATTTAGCATCACGTGTGTGCCAGGTCTTGGCCACCAAGGCAGCTCTGCTAATATTCTTCTGGAGCCTACACGGCTTGCAGAAGCTGCTTGACCACAGAAACAAAGAATATTGCCTGTCAGACAGGCCTGGGTGAACTTCGGCAAGTTTCTCACCAACCTCAGCGTCCTCATCGGCTAAACGGGGCTGTGAATAGTACCGACCCCCAGGGAGGATTAACTGGGATTGCATGGCGAAGCTCCTAGTCCAGTGCCTGGCACATAGTAGGTGCTCCCCAACGGAGCAGAGGAGCCAGCCCTGCTGGCAGAGGATGACCGAGGCTGCTTCTGTCTTTCAGCGGCTCCAACAGGAGCTGGGGCTGGGCCATGGCAGGAAGCAGCAGCATCCTGGCGGAGTTTGGATCCCTGCACTTGGAGTTCTTACACCTCACCCAGCTCTCTGGCAACCAGGTCTTCGCAGAAAAGGCAAGTCTTCTCCCCCTCTCCCTCTTCTCCACACGGAGAGCGAAGGGTGGGCACTCGGCCTGTGACAGGGAAATGGACCACGGGCCAGCGGGAGGGTGTGAGGGGAGCCCGAAGGCCTCCAGCCACTGCCAGCATAGCAAAGAGTTGCCTAATCGTAACCGATGCCAGGCGCCAGGGAAGGTGAGTGCAGGGAGGGCACGGCAGAGGCATAGCTGCCAGCGAGAAGGTTTTCCCTGGTGCACGTGCGCTCGCTGGCAACCACTCACGCGTGAAATCTGGAGAAAGTGCGACAACGGAAATCCAGGCACCAGTTTGCGTTGGCAGGAATTGGCCACCCGGCACAAAAGTCCCATTTCCAGAGACATTTAACTTCTTCGTGTGAGATCTGCCTGCCTTTCCCCTTCCAGATGCCCGTCTAGCTCATGCTGTCAGCAGGCTGGCAAAGCAGTTTCACTCCACAGCAGAGGCTCACGTCTGTTCCTTCTCATCGTTACCAGGCTGACGAAGGCCACAAGGGGTTCAGAGCGCTAGCACCCAGGCCTTCGTCCATCCTGACAGCTGCCCATCCCTACCCCCCTGTGAAGCCCTCCAGTGTCACAGCAGTTCCTCAGTGTCACAGCCCTTGGCAGTCCTACTGTCTGGAAGTGTCTCCGTAGGTCTAACCCTCAACCCAAGGAAGAGAAGTGGACATACACCACCCTCAGATGGTGCTTGTCCCTTCCTGAGTCCTGCCCCTATAGGGAGATGAAGCCCTGCCCTCCAGGAAGGAGACCCCCACTCCCAGAGCCTTCTCTTCCCCCCACGTGTTAGTCTCTTGGAATGCCAAGGGAGCTGGGAGGTCACAGTCACACCTCTACCCAGTGGCTCTCAGTCTTTTGTCAGCCAACCAGCCCCAAAGCATCATCTAGCATGCTGGTGAAGAAGCAGATTTCTGAGTGTTGCCCCAGGCCCAGGAGTCTGCATTTTAAATAAGCACCCATGTGCTTTTTGATGCCAGGTTTAGGACCACTGCTTGCTCAGTGTGGGAATCCACCCGAGCTTTCTTGAGAAGCTCAAAGAAGAGCTTTCAACCCCTTGATTGCTTCCTCTGCACTGGGGCTCACTACCAGCCTCAAACAGCCCCTCATGTTGTCAGACCTCCCTTCAGAAGCTTTTCCTTCTATTGAGAGGACTCTGCCTCCCTGGGATACCCCACCTCAAGAGCTCATGGAATAAATTCAATCCCACTTCTGATGGGTCTTCTCCTCTGGTCTTTTTTCCTGCCTCCAGGCCCTCCCTGCCCCCAGCATCCCTATTTCCACTGCTCTTGAGCCAGACCCCTCTAGGAACACCACGGCCGGCTCAGAGCGGAGGGAGACAAGCAGCTTGCTCTAGTTCCTGCTAGTCTGGAGATACCACTGCCTGAGCACCTACGATGTGCTGGGTACCGTATAGTAGCTCTGATTTTCCCACCAACCCTATGAGGTGTGTCTTCTGTCATCCCCATTTTACAGAGGAGGAGACTGAGACTCAGAGAGGTTAAATCACTTGTCCTGGGTCATCCAGCTGGTAAGTGATAAAGCTGAGACTCAAACCCAGGACTTTCTGGCTCTGAAACCCATGCTCTTCAAGACCAGATCAGTTCAGCAGGCTTCCGGATTTTTCTCAAGGGTCCATCCACCTCATTGTCTCTCTGTGTCTCTTTACATTTACATTCTCCAGCTACTTTCATCCGCCAGTCATGCCTCCCACAGAGGCGATTATTGACAGTCAACAAATTGGCCCAAATTCTAGAAGCGCCCGCACCCTCCGGGTGAACTAATTTAGCCCGTTTCACTGCTCACCACCAGGACAGTCGAGAATAACTCAGGTACAAGCACATTCCTGTCCCCCTTAATGGGCTCTGTTAACATAAATGGATATGAGATCTGATGTGGCAAAGCAGAGTGCCGTCCCCCGGAAAGAAAGGTCTGACAGCTAAAAGGCTGCTTTCCCTGCTCCTTACCTTGTAGATAAATCTGCGAGCATGCTACAGCTCCATCCCTGAGGGCCTTTCTGTCCCGCAGAGTCTGTACTGGAAGGATTTCATGTACCGCCAGACAGCAGACTCTGACGGATCAAGCCTTCCTGAATCCCGCATTGTGCCCTTTGTGGCCCCAAAGGTTGCAGATCCAGCCTCCTGATCCAGCGGGTGTGGCCTCTGCTACACGTTGCCGCATGGTCCCTGCCCTGATCCATGTTGGAGCCGGGGCTGCTCCCTGTGGTCAGAGAGGCCTGACTCACGTCCTGGCTCTGCCACTTACAAACCCCGTGACCATGGGCAAGTGACTGACGCTCTCTGAGATCCGGGTTTCTCGTCTGTTAGACTGAGATAATAATACTGTATAGGTTGTTATGAGGGTTGGAGATAATGTATCTAATGGGTCTGGCTCACAGCAACTGAGAAACGTTGACAGCGTTGTTGTAGCGTTGTAGCTGTTGCTACTAAAACCCCGAGATGCCTATTAGGGCACAGGAATGTGGAGGAGCGCAGGCCTCCCCCTGGAACGGTTCCCACAGTATCTGATAGCATAACACGTTACCGAGCTGAACCGTATGAAATTGCCAATATAACCGTTTCTGACCTATTAAAAAGACAGTTTTGTCTAGCACTTACAAATGAGCTACTGTCACTTATACGAACGCCCTCCTAAAAAGACCCATCCCCAAAATCCACATGCAATGAGGAAGGGGTGAGGTGGGGGAGGGGAAACTGGCAGGGCCCCGGGCAGAGCGGTCAGCGCAGAGGTGGAGGGTCAGGGCCCACTGTGGCCGCACCCCGCTCTTGAACACAGGGGCAGGACCAACTCACACCTCCGGGTTGGAGCCGGCTGCTAGTTACGCAGCTCTCCCTTCCTGGCTCGTCGGAATGGTTTCCTCTCTGGCCCCGAACCAGCTGCCTCAGTCCTCAGTGGGCTGGGACTCGGCTGGCTTCTTGGAGAAAATGAAGACGTGCCTGGTGTCCATCTCTTGGCAGGTCAGGAACATCCGAAAGGTCCTTAGGGATATTGACAAGCCCTTCGGCCTCTACCCCAACTTCCTCAGCCCGGTGAGCGGGAACTGGATGCAACGTGAGTACAGGGGCGCCGCTGCCCCTCCTCCAGCGGATTCCTGCCCAGCTTCCCGGCCTGGCTGGGCGAGGCACCCGGCCGAGTGAGGAGTGATGCACTTATTGGAGCCACGTACCAGCAGGGCATTGGCTCGGAGCTCCTGGATACCACCCTCCTGCCACCCTCCTGCCACCCTCCTCCACCCTCGGGGCACCGTGGGGAGTGTTCATTTGTGTTGCCATTGCCGTTGTGACGGATGTGATGGCTGCTGGCTAGTAAGGCCCTGCCCTGTGCATCCCCCACATGCTAGCTGTCTCCAGCCTTCTGTCTCTTACGGTGCCCACCGAAGCCTCCTTCATCCTCCCCCAAACTTGCAGGGGTGCTCCCGTTAGAAGTTTACTCCAAAAGCGGCTCTAAGAAGGGCCGTGCATCCTCTCCCAGCCCGTTTCATCTGGTTCCCTACCTCCAACTTTAATTTCTTAAAAAAATGTGTGAGCAGATCCTAACTATACAGCAATATAAAAATCATGAGTTCATCACTGGTATCTTACACCTGTTAGAATTGGCCCTAGGATTTCCTGCTGTTTATGTTCAGAGGCTTGTTTTTTTTCAGCCAGACAGTTGTGGGTCACCTGTGGAGCCTCATTCACAGCCCCCAGCTCCATCCACTGAAACAATGAGATTTGAAGGTCTCTCAGGCAGGGGAGTGTTAAAGTCTTCCAGCTCGCGGGATTGCACCCCTATCGAGAAGCGCCGCTCTGCCTTGCCCTTCTGTCCAAGGCCCTGGTCGTGTGATCACAGTCAGCACAAATTGGGGGCAGCAGGTTCCATGGGCCCCGCCTCTAGGGGCTTCCCAAGACTTGCCCAGAGCCCCTACCTCCACTGCCTCTACCCAAACAAGGACCCCTCTCCCTTTCCCTGCCTCCAGCCCCAATTGTTATGGCATTAGCAAGGGCTCAGCGACAAAGTAGACCTGAGTCTAATTACTGCATGCCTGCGGGGAATTCACTTCATCCCTTTGAGCTTTGGTTTCCTCTCCTGCAAAATGGGAGAAGAGCTGGAGATGTGTTCTTTGTGCACCGTGGAGGGGCGTGGGAGCAATGGTCAGAAGCTGCAGGAAACAGACTTCAGTTCATCTTCCAAAGATGACATGGGTTGTCCCAAAAGGGCATGAGCCCCCATCACCAAAAGTATGCAAGCAGGGCCTGGAGGGCCAGCTGGCCAGCCGGCAGGGATACTATGAGGAAACTGCAGAGGCCTGTCCTTCCATCCCAGAGCCTCCATGATCCACATCCAGGAGACCCAGAAAATTCGACCCGGGAATTTTCCTTGGTGATGACCTCACTCCCAAGGAGCCTCCTGCAAAAACCACGTATAGAAATGCAAAGTCTTTTTAACCAAAACACACTGCCAAATTCAAAAGTGCCGGGAGAAAATGAAGGTTTGAATTACAGATTATGGCCATGGGAAGAGAAAGTTCAGTAACCGTTACTGCCTTTAATTGCAAAGCCTGACTGGGTAAAGAGATAAACTAAGCAGCTGCCCGCCTTAGCTGCTCCAGGACAATGCAGCAAAATCCATAAAAAGAAGGAGAGGGGTGTGGCTTCCCAGCCTGAACAGCTACCTTGGCAAATTACAGGGGAGCCGCCCCCCTCTTCCCCTGCCCCCGCTGAGAAGCATAATTTTCTTTTCAGGCTGCACCTGGGGTCGCAAGGCCGGGCAGAGTCAGTCACATATGGAAAATTGTCTCATATTAATAAAATATGAATCCAAGGCCTGCCAAATTTCAGAGGAAAGGTTATAAAGAAAGCCCTGATCATCGGGGTGCCTGCTTTCCTTGGTTTTCTTGGGTGTTTTGGTCTATTTTTGTCTTTTTAGGTTTTTTTGTTTTTGTTCTTGTTTTTTGATGATTGTGTAATTTTCCAGCAAATGATAACATTCCCAACTTGCATAAGCTAAGTTCACATTCTTTTCTCTCCTTGAATCCTCTGCATAGCCCATTGCAACCAGAGAAATTGCAGCTTAAAGAGACAAAGGGCTAATTAGGGCTGCATCCCAGTCCCAGACCTCTGCTCTTGCCTGCTCCCCACTCCTGCCTGAAGCTGAGCTTCAGGGTAGAAGGGGAGGCTGAGACCCTCCTGCTGCTAGGACTTCACAGCCAGGATAGGTCCAGCAGGCTCCTGCTGGCACCAAGCACAGAAGAGACCAGTCCTAGCAGAGCCGCTGAGAGCTCGAAGAGCTGCCAGCCCTTTGGCTTGACCCCTGGGGTGGCTTGTCCTCCTTGTCCACTGCCCGAATCCCACACTTTGCTCAGTGGGAGGGAAGTGGCAAGTCCAGGTTCTCTCCCATGGCTGTGGGAGTGTGAACTGCCCGCCAGCTCCAGCCCGGCCACCTCCCCCAGCTTCATGCCACTTTCCCGCCGGCGATTCCCAGGCATACAGGTGGCTGCCTCCTGCTGCCAAGTGTGATGGGAGCATTGTTGACACAACCAGGAAGCAGCAGAACCCATCTCTGCTCACGCACACCAACTCTCCCTTCTACATTTTACAGATCAGGAGACAGGCCCAGGGGCGTCTGGCTTGCCCTGAGCTAATGGTGGATCCACGTCTCTAATTCCCACTCCTGCACTTCTCCCCACGTGCCCCTCGGTGCGGGGAAGACACCCCCCACCTGTGCACTGCAGCTGAGGCCCCGGGAGACTATACACATGTCCCCAAGAGGGTGTCCTATCTCAAACACCTGTGGAACTCCTGCTGACCTGGCTCCCCTCTCCCGCGCACACCTTCCAGGTGAAGCCCTTGACCTTGTCCCTCACACACACTCTGCAATCACATGGTGGAGTCCAGTCTCTTTGGCTTTGACGTTCAAGGCTCTTCCGAGCACAGCCCCCACATGCCTGCCTTTCTCTCATTCAGGACTTACTGGGCGTCTGCAGTGTGCCACACAGGTATTGGGCATAGATGCGAGTCATACAGGGTCCCTCCCCACACAGCCCACAGCCTAGCGGGGGAGGTAGACCCACAAACAGGTACCGATGACACAGCGCCGGGAGCAGCTGAGGGCAAGGCTCGCACCTAGCGACGGTGGGACGGCTGCACCAAGCACTTCCCACAGGAGGGCGCTGGGCCAGAGGGTGCAGGTGCCTTATTTCCCTCACTCCTCACATCACCCTGCGGGGACCTCAGTGTTATGGGGACACGGAGGAAAGCCCTTCGGAGCTGAGGTGAAGCAGTGAGGGGGTGTCAGCCACACGAGGTGGGGAAGGGTATTCCTGGCAGAGGGCTCATCACAAGTGAGACAGAGTGGGCAGGGGGCTAGCAGTGTTTGGGGTGGCAGAGGAACCGTGAGAGGAGGCAAGCCCAGGAGACGAGCGTGGAGGTGCCCGTGCCCCCGGCTCAGTGCCGTGAGCGGGGGCCCCTTCTGTGCAGGCTGACCCGGTCTGACTTCCAGCCTCCCCACCCATGCCTTGCACAGACCTCGCGCCCCGGCCGTAGACACGCCATCCACATGCTGGGCCTGGCACAGCCCCGCCCTCCCTCTGGGCTTGCCCAGCTGTGTCCTCCACCTGGGAACAGGGGCAAGGGGGACGCTGTGCTGGTTCCGTCTTTTCAGGTAACAAACTCCAGCCCACGCTGGCCCCCTCCCACGCCTCCCTAAGCCTCAGGCTTTACCTGGTCTGTTCCCATTTTCACAAGTGCTCCTTCCGTTCCTGAACCCTTGCTGGGCCAGGGTTTGTTTACGGAGGGGGCTGGAGGGGGCCCCTGTTTACTGTGGGGGCCTCCTGTCAGCCCCCTTTCCTGGTTCCCAGCTGTCTGACCCTCCGATTTTTGATCTGACCCTCCCTCTTCACACTTGCCCTTTCTTTCTCTCTGCGTCTTTGTTTTCATTCTCTGCTTGACCGTGTAAAGCTGCAGAAAGTGAGAGCTCTACCAGCTCGGTGGCTTTGGCCGAGCTATTTAGGCTCACTCTCAGTTTTCCCATCTGGGAAATGGGGTTCGTAGTGCTTACCTTACAGGGTTCTTGGGAAGATTGTTATAAATGAGACAGTAAAGCTCCCGGCCCACAGTAGACCCTCGATAAAGGGTAGCTGTTGCTGTATTCTCTGTTTCTTTCTCTCTCCCCCCACCCACTTTCCCTCCCCTCTCTTTTTCTAACCCCTCTTTCTCCAGAGGAGCTGAAAATCCTCTTCCCATTCCCCCCCACCCCCTTTCATCCACCCCCTTCCCTTCTTCACTGTCTTGCTGCTTAACAGGGAACCGAAGTTTTCTCCTTGTTTTATCTATTTAAACGCCTTTATGTTTCTCTGTTGTTAATTGTGAGTGAAGCATTGCCGTGTCTTGCTTCTGTAACTAAGTGCTCCTCTGTCAGCCATCCCTCTCCTGGGGTAGCCCTGGGTGGAGACGCCTGCCCGTTCAGCCACACCTGGAGTTCCTGCCCCACCAGGTCGGACGGAGGGGTCCTCAAACCCGGTTTTCCTACACTCTGCTCCTTTGAACCCCATTTATCCCAATTTGCTAAATTTAAACTTGGCTTTCCCAGAACAGCTTTGTGCTCTGACCAACTAAATTAAGCCTCTCATTGCTCCTTTCCGTGGCCTTTTATGAACCTGCCCAGCATTAATTACCATGTTTGTCACCAGGTAATAAAACTCTCTGAACTCCCTGCCACCAGATTATCTTTTTCAAGAAATGCAACTCATTTACGGTTGATAACCAGAGGCCCTGCCCTGTCCTTCGCCTGCAAAAGCAACACGATGACATGATTTATAGCAGCCGAAGGAGCCCCTGCATTTGCATGAGGGACAATGGTGCTCAAGCTGGCCCTGATTCCCCCGGTCGGTCGCAGGCCATGCCTTCCTCCCAGCCCCCCGTTCTGTTGGGGGCTCTGAGGCTGCGGATTAAATGCTCCCCACCGAGTCGCGGCGGCCTCGGCAGGTGGAGATAATGTTCCTGTCCTCTCTCCCCTCACAGACCATGTCTCAGTTGGAGGACTCGGGGACAGTTTTTACGAATATTTGATCAAATCCTGGCTGATGTCGGCCAAGACAGATATGGAGGCTAAAGATATGTACTACGAAGCCTTGGAGGTAAGACAGGCGCCTGATTCTTCATGGGTGGTCAGTCGCTCGCCACCAGTTCCCACGCGGGTCCCTGAGAGCCTGGGGGCTTGCTCCCCACCCCACCCCTACGGTGAACTGGCCAGAGGGAGGACAAGACAGTCCCCTCCCCAGCCTGTTGCTCAAACACCTTGAAATTAGGGCCGTGTGAGCATCCTCATTTCACAAATGCAAAACCCAAGCTCAAGGAGGTGAAGTCATTTGTCCGAGGTCTCACAGGAAGCAGCAGGCAGTCTGATTCAGAAACCACAGTGTCTGTGTTTCTGTTGATGTGTCAGAGCCCAGAACACAGCCAGACTAGGAGCCCCCAAGTGAGGCTGCCAAAGCAAGACCCTCGGCCATCTTCCTGTGGAACCAGAGGTGACATACTTAGCACATCCCAGCTGGGAGGGGCCTCCCTCAGTGGAGCATCCACTTCTCTTCCTTCTCTTCATGTGGATGGAAACCAAGGCCCAGAGAGGGGAAGGCACTTGCTCAAAGCCACACAGCACAGAACTGGCAGAGCTGGAGCTAGAGCCAGGTCTCCAAAGCCAGCCGCCAGGTTCTCCCCACTGTCCCTCAGCTCTGCTGGTCTGTCCACAGGGCATGCAGTGAACAGGGATGCTAAGCTCAGATGGGTCCCTCCAAAGAGGCGGAGACTGTAGGACAGAGGGGGAGTCGGTTAGCCTGGGCTCTTGGGAAGGGGGTTAAGGAATCCCAGCAGCCCCATCGATAGATACCTTTGAGCCCAACTAAAGAAAAGGCACTGGGCAGGCTCCGGGCCTCAGTTTCCTCATCAAGTACGTTGAGCAGGTTGGATCTATTCTGCTGCCACCGTGGTCTAAGCTAACTGGATTCCTTGCTCCACCCCTCCCCACTCTAAGTCAGTTCTTCCGTAAATGCATGTCCCTCCGCTCATGACTCCCTTAGCGCTCGGAATAAACCAGACTCCTCACCTTTGCCCACAGTCCCTGATCTGGGACTGCCAGTCACTCTGAACTCTCTCCCCTTTGCCCTCTGAGCTCTCGTCCCCAACCTTCCTCAGATACACCAGGCTCGTTCCCACCTCAGGGCTTTTGTACCTGCTGTCCCTTCTACCTGGAATATCATCCAGGTGGCTGGGTCCTGTTTACTGGTCAACTCAAATGCCACTGAATTAGCCTTCCCCAGCTTCTCTCTCTCTCACTTACCTGAGGCTTATTATTATCAGTCATCTTCACCTTTATCAGCATCTAAAATGATCACGTGTGTATTTGTTTACTCGTTATTTTCTATCTTCCTGAGCTGTCTAGAGCAAGGATCTTGTCTACTCATTCACTGTATACTTCACTCCCAAAACAGTGCTTGGTACCTGGGAGGCATACAGTCACTATTTTGTGAACAAATAAATGGATGAGGGGAAGGCAGGAAGGAAGGGAGGGAGGGAGGGAGGGAGGGAGGGAGGGAGGGAGAGGGGAAGGAAAGATGGGTGGGTGGGTGAACAGCTGGATGATTGAAAGGATGGATGGGTAGGTGGATATGGGTGGATAGGTGCGTAGATATGGGTGGATAGATGGATGTGGGCAGCAGACTGGATGGATGAATGATATCTAGCTACACTCTGATCACATGAATCCGGCCAGGAATGGTAGTCCTTAAAGGAAGCACATTGGAACAGGCCTCCAGAGCCGTGGATCCTTTAAACTGTGGGCTCAGTGATGAGTTTTCCCTGCCCAGCTCCCTGGCACCAAGACCTGAGTCATGAAGCAGGTCCCAGGATTCCAGTCCCAGCTCAGTCTGGCTCAGCCCCGTCCACTCCAGGCTTCTGAGCTGAGCTTCCACTGCAGCCTGCAGCTCCTGTCAAGGATTAGCGGTCAGGCTCAGCGGTGGCCAGGTGTGCTGCCTGGAGAGGCCCTTTCTGCCTTCCTTGCAGAGTAAACATGAAGTTCACGAGCAGCCCAGTTCCCAGCCCTCAGGGCACACTGTAGTTGAGGCTTCAAGGGAAGAAATAGCCATAAATTATTTAAGCAAACGGGGAGTTTTATAGAAGTACTTGATTGAACAGGCTAGAACTCAGCTTTGCTCCCACATTTGATCTCCCCAGTGAAGAGCCTGAAGTGTCTCTGACCCTGGGTAAAGGCTGGGCCTCTGGCGAGTTTGGGGCTTTGAAGAATGTTCTGGTGGTTGTCAGCCTTGTTGGCATGTTAAAAATCACCTGGGGAGCTGTAAAACCCCAATGCCCAGGCGGCACCCCAGCAAGGTGACATCAGAACCTCTGGGCTGGGGCCCAGG
This sequence comes from Physeter macrocephalus, assembly GCF_002837175.3. Taxonomy (NCBI): domain Eukaryota; kingdom Metazoa; phylum Chordata; class Mammalia; order Artiodactyla; family Physeteridae; genus Physeter; species Physeter macrocephalus. The sequence goes on along the minus strand of NC_041216.1, from coordinate 14,931,618 downwards.
CAATAGCCTTGAAAGCTGCCCTGGGGGCTCCAGTATGTGGGTTAGACCAGTGTCCAGCTAGGGTGGGTGTGAGGGCTTCAGACAGATCAGCTGGGCACACCCCGGGGTCACAGAGGAGGGGCAGCAAGAAGAACAGGGAGCTTCTGTGCCTGCGGCCTCCTCCAGGCAGGTGCGCTGGGTGCCTGCCCTTATTTAGCCCCTTCTGGCAGATGATGAAACTGAGGCTCAGAAAGTCCCAAGGTCACCCAGCAACACGGCAGAGCCAGGACGCAAACACGGGTCTCGCTGACTCCGGATCCAGGGCCCCTGCCTCTACTCACCAGCTGCCGAATTGCAGGGGAGACTGGCTGGCCTGAAGGCCCTCTCAGAAGTGCGCAGATGGGGTGCCCTCCAGGAGGTAGAGGAAGGAACCGTCAGTGCCAGGAGCTTAGCCAGTGTCTTTGAGTAGCTTCATAACCATCCCAGGAATTATTATTCCCATTTTACAGTTGAGGAAAGGGAGTCTTCAGCAAAGGGAAGTAACTTGCCCAAAGTCACCCAACTCTCAAATTGCAGAGCTGGGATTCAAACTCAGCACTTTACCATGTCTCTTGCTATGATTTTAGCCTTTTTACCAGTCGGTTGCCCGACTGTGCTATCTTGTGTTTTGCTGAGGGTTTTAGAAAGCCTTGGGGGTTTTGTTTCTTACCTTTGCATTTGCTTGTCTAAATTATATCCTCAAAGAGAGACTGGCCTATCATTTCCTCTTTACCACAACTACTTAGCTTGGGGTTAACCCCAAATAGAAATAACCAGTGGGAGACAGTCTTGAAGGTACAGATTCCCAGCTACAGTGTGAAGCTTCCTGGGATCTCCCCGGATGTCTGTGTCCTCTCTCCAGTGCTGGCAGTGATAACTGAACCAGGTTTCTGTGCCCGGGACTAGCCCTGCCACCCCTCCCCGCACCAGCACCCTTAGCGACGCAGAGCAGCTACTGTGGACCCAGCTCTGCCCAGGAGCCAGGGCCCGGCCCGGACGTGGCAGCTCTCCAGGCTGCCTCAGTGCTCCTCCCCACAGGGAGCAGGTGCCCTGGAGCGCCAGTCGCTTCATCAGAGCTTTCCCATCTGCTGCTCAGTGAGGGTCCTGCAGGCAGCCCACCGGCCTGGGCCTTACAGCAGAGGGCAAAGGACAAGACAGATGGAGGAACGAATGTTGTTTGAGCACCTCCCACATGCCAGGCACTGGCTGGAGGATGGTAGTGGTGGCTTCTGCCGTCACCTGGCACTCAGAGTCCTGGGAGAAAGGCAGACGTTCCACAGAAATGTATACAAATAGGTGCACACACGTGGGAATAGCACCTCGTAGAAAGATAACAGGGTAGTAGCGTAATGGGGCCACAGTGGTTTAGACTCTGGGGTATTCTCACCAAGGAAGAGGCATCCTGGAGGGGCCCAAACGCAGAGCTAGAGGAAGCAGAGCTGGAATGGGAGCTTGGGGGAGAAGCAGTGGTTGCAGCAAAGCCCCGAGGCAGGAAGAAAAGTCTTCGTGGAGGTCACCAGCGCAGAGACCTTCTCTGGCCTCACTTCGCAAAGTAGGACCTCCTCCCTGAGCTTTTTTCTGCCTCGTCCCCTTAATTTGTTTCATTCAGAATGTTGATCACAAATTGGGATTCTCAGGTGTATTTGCTTTTGTTGGAACCTCTCTGTGCCCATGGGTGAGCTTCCTGAGTCCAGGTCCAGACCCATCTGCAGGGCTGTATTCCCTGCACGGAGCACAGTGCTGGCACCGAGAGGCGCTCACGAAATGTTCACTGGGGGAGGGGGGCACAGGAATGAAATGAGGCCTGCCGGCGTGGCTGGAGCAGGGATGCGGGGGGGCAGACTGGAGAGGAATCATAATAGCCAGCAATTATTGAGGCCGCTCTGTGCGAAGAAATATGCTAAGCTCTGCAGACACATCCCGTTGAATCCTCACAACCCTGTGAAGTGGTTCATGCTCTCATCCCCATATTATACATGAGGAAATTGAGGCACAGAGAGAACATAGAACCTGCGCAGTGTCACACAGCTCGGAACTGGTGGAGGTGGGGTTTGAACCAGAGTCTGCACCTGGGAGCCATGTCCGTGGCATCAGGTTAAACCTCAGGGTGTACATCAGGGAGTCTCGGAGGCCCTGCTGGACTTTCGTCTGAGGGCACATGGAAACCATGGGAGGGCATTAAACAGGCCCAAGACGCAGTCAGGTCCACTACGTGCAGAGTGCACCCCACCGCCCGCCCACCCCAGAGAATAGACAGGAGGGCAAGAGTGGAGGCAGAGGCCTGGCCAGGGCCCCAGAGGCTCCGCCCTAGATTAGGACCCATCGAGTCCAGCCTTGCAGCTGTGTGGGTGGCTGCCACCATCACCTCAGTCTCCGGGGCTCCCAAGGGACTAACGGCAGGCAGTCAGGGGCACGATGGCCTGACACCTACACCCCCCAATATCCTGGGAGTCTTTCCCAACAGCATCACCTCTTGGGGGACCAGGGGAGGGCTCTGAAAGCCCCTTGCCACCAAAAGGAGCAGCCATTGGGTAATGGAAGGAGCTGGGCTTGGGCATCTGGGGGTCCTTGTCCTGATCGTGGTGTGGTGGGTGACCTGGGACACGCCACTCAACCCCTGTGTCTAGAGAGGGCACTACAGCCCATGTGCCTGGCTTTTTGTGAGCATTAAATGAGGAAGCCTGTGATAAGGGCCTGTAGAGGGCAGCTGTTATTGTCTGTGGTCCTTTTTGAGAATCTGATCAAATATTACTGACCCTCTTCCCATGAAAATGCCCTAAAGTGTCACATACAATTTTAGGGGCATTCTGGACCCCTTCCAGCCCATCCACAGGCCATCTGGGCTTCAGGCTAAGATTCCCTAACAGAGGATATAATGGAGATTGATAATAATTTTTAAAGATTTTTTTTTCCAAAAATTTTTTGAATGTAGAAGTTTTAAAAGTCTGTGTAAGAGCCTGGCCCTTGGGAGCTGCCTTGTGTCCAAGCCCCCCAGCAAGCACCAGGCCTCAGCTGGGTGAGTGGCAGAACCTCGCACCAGCCCCATCAGGGACAGCCCCCAGCCAAGGTCAGCAGGCCTCCTTTGTCTGGGATGGAGGGCTCGACAGAGCTGCACTTGCTGCCGTCTCCAAAATGTTCATTTTCCGTCCTCTCCCTTCCCTTCTCTGTACCCTCCCATGCCCTTCCTCCCTGCCCAATTCCCACCTTGCTCCCAGGCAATAGAGACCCACTTGCTGAATGTCTCTCCCGGGGGGCTGACCTACATTGCTGAGTGGCGAGGGGGGATTCTGGACCACAAGATGGGGCACCTGGCCTGTTTCTCCGGGGGCATGATCGCCCTCGGCGCTGAGGATGCCAAGGAAGAAAAGAGGGCCCACTACCGAGAGCTCGCAGCCCAGATCACCAAGACGTGCCACGAATCGTACGCCCGCTCAGGTAACCCTGCAAGGGGAAGGGGCAGCAGGAAAGACTGAGGCTAGACACCAGGAAGAACTGGAAAGACCAGGAGAGTGGCAGTGAGTGAAGGGAACACATGGACTTAGGGAAGCCTCACCTTGGAGATTACCCGGAATTTGAATGAGGGGTGTGCTATCCACACACAGAGACTGTGCCCTCAGTTAAAGGGAACACGGTGCTGTGTTAGCACTTTGTGTGTGCCGGGTGTCATTCAGCACTTGACATACATCATCGCTGACCCTCACAACACAGATGAGGAAACTGAGGCTCAGAGATGACCCGGCCAAGTTCCCATGTGAGGGGCTCAGAGCAGAGGGTCCTCCAGCCCCTGAGGCAGAAACATTGGCTTCCTGAGCCTTTAGCAAATTCCTTCTCCCTGAGCCCCTACCCCTAAATGTATCTCTGCCTTTCCTCCCTGGAACCCTCCCATTCAGAGGGTCTCACCACCTCCTGGTACCACCCCATAATCACCCTCTGATCCAAGACCCCCGGAAAGCTTGAGAGCTTCTGCACCATCCCCGCCAGCACTCACCGCAGAACTGTCAAACACTAGACTCAGAAGCCACATGAAAGAATGTGAACCCAACTCCTCATTTTACACACGGGGAAACTGAGTCAGCCCAGAGCAGGGACCTGGCTTAGCCAAAGCCACACCGTGTATGAGTAGCTAAGCCGGGGCTAGAACCCAGGTCTCCTGATGCCCAGCCCCATCTTGTGTGCTGCCTTTCTAAACAACACCCCTCAGAAAAAGCCCCGGGCCCTCCATGACCCCAGAAGGGGCCCACCGCTCTGAGTTGTAAACCCAGCCTTGGTTGGAGGAGAGGACCTAAGATCTGCAGTAAAAGATCCTGGCTCAAGTGCCACTCTGCCGCTCAGCAGCTGGTGGCCTCTGTTTTCTCATCTGTTCAATGGGAACAACAACACAGGTCTCCTGGGCCCCACAGGAAGTACTTGGCCCGCGCCTTCAGCCAGCAGCATGGGAGGCATTTGTTAGCAGTCCACCGAAAGCATGTCTGTGAGCGCGCCAGTGGAATCCAGAGCTCCTGGAGCTGTTTTCAGGAAGCCAGCAATTCGCAGTGGGTCCTTAAAACTGGTCTTCAATTCCCTTCAAAGAGTTATCTCTGCCAGCACCATAAATAAATAGGAAATCTCAGGAATAATAAAAAGCTTGCTATTTGTCTGGGACAATCAGCCCAGACCATAAAAGACAGTCCGCTTAATAGAGCATGTTGTTACAACCAGCCCGGTTCGTCCATGGATGGCTGCAGCAGTCGCTCTTGCCCTCACCCCATTAGCAGCTTGGCGAAACGGCTGTGTTCTGATGGCCAAGAGCAGCTGTGCCATCTGAGAGGATCAGAGGAGCCAGGGTCTGCCTAATTCCTCTTCCATGAAGCCCTCCATGAATGAGTAGGATGTCCTGCAAAGCTCCAATATGTCTCTGAGAAAAAGCAGCCCAGGGCCTCTTGGGGTCCTGAGCCCTAATGGGAGGTGGGGGGCCCACATTAGTACCAGAGCTGGGCCCTCCGCTGACCTGAAAGGCTATGCAGGCATTAAAGGGAGGATGATCTGACCCACATACCCTAAATTTTGGACCTAGAGAGTCAGACCCAGGGGAGAAAGAGAGAGAGGACAGCCTGGGGAAAGGGCATCAGACAGATCCAGGGTCACATCCCAGCTCGGCCACAACTTGCTGTGTTACCTTGGACAAATTACATAGCCTCTCTGATCCTCAGTTTCCACATGCACGAGAGGCAGATAATAGTATCTGCCTGACCAAAACAACATTTTTTTAAGGATTGAAATAAATGTATGTAAAGCAGCCAGCACAGCCCCTGGACTCATAAATGGTGGCTGCAGTGGTGGTTATAATGGTGGTCATCCAGAAAACAGGAACAGCAACAAACTGACCAAAACCAAACAATGACAACAAAACCCAGACCTCATCAGGCCTTCTTTATGCAGCTCCGTCTGCCTGAATATGTGCCTTCTGGGCGAATCTTCCCTCACCTCCACCTCGGCAGTCTCCCAGACTGTCAGCTCTGGAAGGCTGGTTCTGGGAAGTGTCAAAAGCAGTTCCCAGAGAAAGGGGGTCTGTGGAGAAGCATCATTGCATATTAGCAAATTAAAGGGTCTGGTAAGTCCTGTAGACAGGAGGCTTTCACTTTGTTTAACCCACTGTTGCCCAAATGTGCTTAAACCTACAACCCTTTCTTGGCTGAGCACTGGTTAACATCCTGCAGGGCTAATGTCTCAGAATACATAGTTGGGGAGCACCACCCAAACGTTTGTCTCCCCGGACTGCTGGGAAGTTCGTTTGGATTCTCAGGGTCTAAACTGCAAAAGTTCCGAGGCCTAAGGGTGTTGCTTTGGCCAGCCCATGCCAGCCCATCACCAGCCGGCCCCGGCCGGGGCTACCACACCACTTCTGTCTCTCCTGGGTCACTGGGATCCTGAAGAGCAGGGCGTGGGAGGTCTGACCCAGGCCCTCTGGTTGGTCATTCCTGCAGATACCAAACTGGGGCCCGAAGCCTTCTGGTTTAACTCAGGCAGAGAGGCTGTGGCCACGCAGACGAGCGAGAGCTACTACATCCTGAGGCCCGAGGTGGTGGAGAGTTACATGTACCTGTGGCGGCAGACCCACGACTCCATCTACAGGGAGTGGGGCTGGGAGGTGGTGAAGGTGAGTGGCAGGCGCAGGGGGAGGGTGGCGAACTGGTGGCAGGTGCCCTTGAGAATTCACAGTCAGGGTCCAAACCCAAGAGGAGGGGCAAGCCAGGCTGGCATCTGGCTAAAGTTGAGGGTGCAAAGGGTCAAGGTTTGGTTGCAGAGCCAAGAGTCCCCAGCCGGGCAGGAGCAGGCCAGGAACTTGTGAAGAGTGTTCTGAGTACCCAATAATGTCAGCAAACTGAGAGGGGCGGACGCAGGGCAGCAGTCAGAGGTGGCCCAGCACACGCGTGGTCACTGCTCTCTGACGCTGAAGCCTGGACAGGTGACTTTAGATTTCTCCTCTCAAACAGGAACGGGCTGCCAGCTCACCTCCCTCCTCTCCCTGAAGCTAGCCCAGCCCTGGGCAGGCCCCTCTCTGGGCTCTGCTCCCCCAGTCCCCTTCCTTCTTTGGGGCAGGTATCAAAGGCAGGGGTGGGATTCCAGAAGGTTCTTGGATGGATGCCAAGCCTTCTCTGCTGGTCTCCCCCGGGCCCACTGCTCTCAGAGGCACAGACTTGGTGGGGAGAGCCACACTCTCAGAGCACATGCTCAGCTGGGGCGTGGGCCCTGCTCAGGCTCCCTGACGTGCTTCATTGGCCAGAGTCCCCCTGCTTTCCTGAAGACCCTGGTTCTTGACCTTTGAAAGCCAAGTGTTTTGTGCTCCTGGGCCCCACCCACAGACCCTCAGTGGGTAAAACTTGCATTTCTGTATGAAAGGCAGGCACAGCCTCTGGCCCAGGGACTACATCTCTACAGGGAATCCCTGGGGTGTGCCAAGTCCAGTCCCCACATCCCAGCCCGCAAACATCACCAGCCCCTTCCCTGACCTCTGTCCACCACTGTGGGTGAGTCTGTCAGGTCAGTCTAGTTCCCCGAGAGGCAGAGAAGCTTCCTCTAAGTTCATACCAGGTGAAGCGCTCAGGCCGGGCAGGGACTACGTTCTCCACGTGGGCCCAGGGAGCGTGGTGACGGCAGGAATTCGGCCTGCTACTCCCACCAATGCTGGGGTCCCCAGCCAAGGGGTGGGAGGGCCTGCCTCTTGGAGAGCTGGGCAGGCGTGAATCTTGGGGGGGGGCCTCTCCTCTCCCCACACCAAGGCTGCCTTCCTTTCCTTCAGGCCTTGGAGAAATACTGTCGGACGGAAGCCGGGTTCTCTGGGATCCAAGACGTATACAGTAAGGTTCCCGACCACGACAACAAGCAGCAGACTTTCTTTCTAGCGGAGACACTAAAGTGAGTTGGGGGCTCGGCCAGTGTTCTTCCCAGAGGGCAACTCGGGCTTTTCTTAGGGAAGGGGGAGGGGGCAGAGGGGAGGGGGAGGGGGCAGCAGTCCCTTCCTTCACCATCAGTCAAGTTCTGCTGTCCCAGGAGGGGGGCCCAAGAGGGATGGAGGCTTGGGCGGGCCTTGGGCCAGGGCAGTTTCTCCACGCAGAGTGAGGCTGGGCTGGACTCCACCCCACTAAGCATTAGCTATGTGAGAAGTTAACTTCTTTAACCTGTCTCCTCAAGTTACTTAAGTTCTCTGAAACTGTGCCCTTCTGTAAAATGGGCAGAATAATAACCATGACGGTGTCAATCCTGGTCACTGCTGCAGTTCTGCTGCTGCGCTGTTCCCCTCCTTTCTTGGGGCGAAAGTTGGCCTCCTGGTTTCCTCGCTGTTCCCTAAAGCAGTCCCCTTGTGCTTTAGCTCTTTAGGATGGATTGGACGGTCTGTTCCTTCCATTAAAACCCCCATGGCTTGGAAACCTGCAGTTCTGGAGTCACGACTCCCTGTGCGTTTTAGTGCCCAGACATCTACTTGAGTGTCGAGTCTCCTGGTACATAAGGAAGCAGGCCGAATCCTGGGGTAGCCCTCAGGCCTCCCTGCAAAAAAAAAAAAGATAATCTAGGCCACACGGGGTCCTAAGAGGGCCAGGTGGGGAAAGCACCTGAGGGAAGCTGGTTGGGGGGAGGTACAGAGCGGGGGCTGGGGCAGAGCCAGGATTAACCAGCTCTGTCTGACCTGAAGCTCAGGGCTCCCCTCCGCGTCCACAGCTCCCTCCCGGGGGCGAGCCCTCCGGGCAGATTTGGGGTTTCCGACCTCCCTGCGCCCTTGGGCACAGGCCTGTCACAGAGGCCCCTGAGATCCCTTCCCAGTGGGTGCCCCCTTCCCCAGAGCACTGACAGGCTGTCTTGCTCCCCTCCCTGCCGGGACACAGGTATCTCTATCTTCTGTTCTCTGAAGATGACATGCTCTCGCTGGAAGACTGGGTGTTCAACACGGAGGCCCACCCACTCCCCGTGAGCCACTCGGACAGCTCCGGCGGGGGCGGGGCCTGAATCCCACCCGTCGCCCTGCGGCTGCGGGACCACCTCTACGGGATCTGGGGCTGTTCTCAAACGGATTGGAGACGTGGGCCCCTGCCTGGCGGACCCGGCAGATGTGCTGGACAAGCAACTTCTTTTCCTCTGTGAGGATACAGGACTCGGAGACACAGCGATGTCACACCAGGCCCAGATGTTCGTTTCCACAGAGAATTTCTGTGAAACCTGCTCACTTGCCATTCCAGGGCCAAAGCACCGGAGGTTTGCATTGCAGCCTTGTGTATTTGATTTCCTTCCTTTCGTTTTGGAGGTTTTTTGGTTTTTGCTTGATTTTGCCTTTTCTCTACAGTTGTGTTTTCTCACAGATTTTAAATATAGTTTTCAAAATCATGTGCTTTCAAAAATGGTGTCCTCCCAATAATCTAAACCTTAAAGTGTTTGCACACACACACAAAAAAAATCTTGACCCCATTTTCTATATTTTGAATTCCTTTTGCCCAGCGTTTACTATATGTTCAATTATGTGTCATTTACCTTATAATTTGAGGAGGGGTTCCCCTTTGATTTGGGCCTAAGTGTTAAGGAATCACTAGTGCTGTTTTCAGTATTGTAATAGAAAAATCTGTAAAGTTACAATAAAGGAGTTTATTGAATAAGAAATACAATTGGGGGCTTCCCTGGTGGCACAGTGGTTGAGAGTCCGCCTGCCGATGCAGGGGACGCGGGCTCGTGCCCCGGTCCGGGAGGATCCCACATGCCGCGGAGCGGCTGGGCCCGTGGGCCATGGCCGCTGAGCCTGCGCTTCCGGAGCCTGTGCTCCGCAACGGGAGAGTCCGGGAAGATCCCACATGCCGCGGAGCGGCTGGGCCCGTGAGCCATGGCCGCTGAGCCTGCGCTTCCGGAGCCTGTGCTCCGCAACGGGAGAGGCCACAACAGTGAGAGGCACGCATACCGCCAAAAAAAAAAAAAAAGAAATACAACTGGGTTCATCGCACATCAGTGACTCCTGGGGAGACCATTGCAATGCTATCATCAGAAAGAATAATCAACCAGCAGTTGATTTAAGGTATAAAGATGCCAACTTCTATTACCTTCCCTTGAATTGGTCCTAATATATTCAGGAAGGGTGAGGGCAACCCTTTAAATGAAGTTGGATATTTATACTTACATCAAGGCTTGGAAGAGGCCCAGAGAGGAGCAGCAACTTGCCTGAGGTCCCACAGCCAGTAAAGGCAGAGGTGAAACCCCCAGGGTTTGCTCACCACCCCAGTCCAGGGTTCTTCTATTCCATCATTCAGCAGATACTTGGTGAGTGCCTGCAGGGGACCAGACATGGGGACACAGCTGTGAGCGGGACAGTCATAAGCCCTGCCCTCAGGGAGCATACAGCCAAGCAGGGACACACAGACCATGAAGGAGAATGACTGCAAGTTACATGAAGTGCTCCAAAGGAGACAAGCAGGCTGAGGCACTAATGTCTGGACCTACTTTAGAGGGTCAAGGAGAGCCTCTCTGAGCAGCTGACCTCAGCTTGAGCTGAGACCTGGAAGGTAAGACTATCCCACAGATCCACTCTCCTCCTGACCGTCACCGCTGGGAGAAGGCCGTTCTGCAGGGCAAGGAGGTCAGGCCCCAATGCTGAGGAGAGAGCTTCCCCTCCCTCACCCTCACCCCCCTTTGCAGCGTGTCCACACAGCTAACTTCACAGGACAATCCCGAGTCCTTCCCCAGGCTCAGCCACTTCATTTTGGCTGTTAGTGAACTTGAGTAGCCCCTGGGGTGCTGGGGCCCTGGGCCAGGTGACCTGGCTTTAAACCCTCACTGTGGGAACTTGGGCAGGTCACCTGTCTCTCTGAGCTGCTCTTTTCCATCAGGCAGAGAGCAGACCCTCCACCTCACAAGGTTCTCATAAGTGGGATGCCGCTGGTGCCCTGGAGCTGTGGGAAGTGCTGCTTCCTTGTTCTGGAGACTCAGATGCTTCCGGCATGTTAAGCAGTAGTTAGAGCTACAGGGAAGCTGTGGCTATAGCAGGAGCCCGGGCATTTGGTAAATAAGTTGCTGCCTGAACCCAGAAAATCACTTCACTCTTGACAGGCACCAAGATAGTATGGCTCCAGTGACCTGCTTGGGCCCATTTTTTAAAAAGCAAAACAAAAAATTGATTACACAGATATTATAGAAAGGTTAGAAAGCTTATCTTTATGATAAGCTGAAAGAAAAATCATTCACCTTCCTACCCTCCAGAATAAATACTGTTACATGTTCTTCTAGATCTCTTTCTATGAAGGTACAGAGTATATTTTGCAAACATGGTGTCATACTGTGGCATCCTGTTTTGTTATAATCTGCTGTGCACCAAATGCTATATTATGAACATCTTTCCACATCAACATACATTTGTCTCATTGCTGTACCTGGTTGTGTAGTATTCCATCATGGGCTGTATCACACTTTCTGGATCCGAGCCCCAATTGTTGGGCATTTGGGTTTGTGTCAGTTTGAATTCTTAGCTACAAATAATAGAAACCAACTCTAACTTAAGTAAAAAAAAAAAAGAATTAAAATGCCTTGGAGTGGCTCATGGAATCTCAGGAGAGTGAACAGCCAGACATCAAGAAGGACTAGGAAGAGGATTTGATTTGGCCGCGGATCCAGTTTGCAAGAACCAGGAGGCAGCCTCCCCAGACACCACCACCAGGACGGGTGAATCCAGATGTTCGCTCCAGATGCTACTGTGTCTCTTTTCAAGGACGTGAGCTTCCAAATGGTCTGGCCTGGGTCACGTGCCTCCAGCCAAAGGGAGGGCTAGGCATCTTGACTGACAGGCCCACCGAGACACCATGTAATGGGCAAAAGGCTGTTCCCTGGAGAAAAAAATGAGGCTTGCTACCAAAATAACAGACCTGCCTGCTGGCAAAGCAAAACCAGCAGGACTGTTCTCAGGCGTGACTTTAATTTTTTTCAGCATCATAAGAGAGTTATGAAAGCAAACTGGACCTGTCCCATTTTCCCCGGTCCAACTCCTTGGAGTCAGTTCCTGGAATGTCTCTCCAGGGCAGAGCCACTTAGCAGTTGCCCAAGACCCCAGGCTTCCCCACTGGGCCTGTGTCACTGTCCCCGCTCCTCCTCACAGCATTCCTGTCTTCTGCATTATCGCTGGGAGCAAGCTGTAAAAATGAATATTTTAAAATTCATCCTCCAGGAAAGCCCTTGCAGGTGGAGAAATATCATCCTTTGGCCAACTTAACTCCATTCCGGGGATAAAAATAAGTAAGATCCAAGGTAGACTAAGAGGAGAGAGGAATTAAGGGATGAGTCATCCTCACTGAAGGACGAATCACAGCTCAGGAACCATTCCCAAAGCAGACCCCTCCATCCCCAGCCAGGGTGGGGTGGGGAGGCCAGCGTGCTGCCAGTCTCATTTTAAGCCTCGTCTTTGCCCTTGCTGCAGATGGAACCACCTTTTTCATCTGTTTTCTTCATGGATGGGCTTGATGCTGGTTCCTTCCCAGAAAGCTTCACTAGCACCTGGCTTTAGGCGCTGGGGCCTGCGGGGCATCACGGCCCTGGGAAGGGGGCACACAGCCCTTTGCAAGATGCCCCCCTTTAAAGGACTGTGTGTTTGTTCAGACTGGCTTTATACACTGCATTGTGTCTTTGGCAATTTGCAAATTTCAAAAGCCCAATGCGTTGGTAAGAAAGGCAAAAATAGAAAATCTGATTTAAAGGCAGCATCCCTGGGATCCAGGATGGGAGTCTTAGTTCTGTTCTCTTTACTTTGGAGAGGTGACCCCATCATGGTTTAAGAAGGTGCTAGCTGTGGGGAATGGGCCAGCTCCTCCATGGGGAGCTAACCTTGGCAGTATGCTGATTGATCACGTGGCACAGAGATGCTCAGCCCTCTGACTCATGCTTAATCACACACTACTGGGGGGACAGGTTGCGGATGCTATTTTTTGTATCTAAGAATATCTGATTGGTTTCCTATATTTGGGACAATATTTTGATCCCACTCAGCCTGTCTCTTAAGTCAGAGCTTCTCAAATTTGAATGTGCACCTAATCACCTGGGGGTCTTATTAAAATGCAGGTTCTTATTCAGTGGGTGGGTCTGGCATGGAGTGTTTCTAACAAGCTCCCAGGAGACGCTTCTGCTGCCGGTCCTTGAACCACACTTTGAGTAGCACGGCCTCAGTGAGTGGCCACTCCTTTACTTTCTGCCCTTTATGTGCATCCTGGAGTTGTAGCTTCTCCAGAAAAAAGTAGAAGGGCTTGGGTGCTGGGATGGCATCTATCGGTACCTTGGCTACAGAGGGACCTACCTCAGAACAGGTGTCTATCACCTACGCCAGTGGCTCCCGCTCCTCCAGGACAGTCAAGATAAGACAGGAGCAGGCTCACTGGGGGCTGAGAACAATGTTGTCCAGTAGAACTTTCTGTGATGGTGGAAATGTTCAAAAGGGTGAACATTTGAACTGCTGTCCAAAAGGGTGGCCACATGTGGATACTGAGCACTTAAAATGTGGCAAATGCGACTGAAGAACTAAATTTTTAATTTTATTTCACTTTAATTAAATTTAAATAGCCATGTGTGGTTACCGGCCGCCATTTTGAAGGTGCAGCCTTAGAGCTCAGACAGCCAGGCCTCTGCTCGCTGACTCCCTGCCCCACTGGAGCCTCCACCACCTGCATCGTTACAGAAAGAATCTTAGCACAAAACATACTGTTTGGGGACCGGACGATTCCCTTGAACATACGGGGTTATTTTTATATGCGTTCCAGCCTCTGTTTTGTGCCAAAGCCCCGGGTTTTTGTTTTGTTTTGTGTTTTTTCTCACTCACTGTTTATCTGCACATTGGCGGGCATTCGGTCAGGTTGAAGATAAGAAAGGCAGAATGGCAGGCCAGGAGAGGAGGAACACAGGCCAAAACCGAATGGACCTGGGTTCAGCTCCACCCTGCCCTTTCTCTGGGCTGTGTGACCTTGGGCAAGCCCCTTAACCTCCCTGAGCCTCTGCTTTTCCATCTGTGGAAAGGGAGGGTGGTTTCAAGGGTGAATTGAGCTCCTTAGTGTAGGAACTCAATACATATAGTGATGATTGTTATTGTTATTATGTGAACACTCTTCTTAAACTATAAACGTTGCATAAATGTGAGGCAAAACACTGCTGTCAAAAATTATTATTTTTTTAACAAAATGCTATGAAACTTGGAGGAAACCGCATCAACCAGGCCCAAGAGACAGACCAAACTCTCAAAGCAATAAAGCTGAACATTTTCTGTTTTTCGCATAGAACAAGCACATTGCCGTTAGCCCTGAATCTGGAAAATTGGGAAATTGGGATGAAGATCTGTAGGCTGTCCAAGGGCTTCCAGGGGCCAGCCTGCTTGTGAAGGATGCTCAGGCAGGGGTGGAGGGCTGGAGGAAGGTGCTGAGAGCTTGCCCAGGACGCTGGCAGAGTGGTGTCTCTGCTTTGGAGGGTGTTTGAGGTCCTTTTCGTCTTTCCTCTTCATGGAGACCCTGAATCCTTCCTACAACTTTGGAAGGGAGGCAAGGCCTGCAGCTATTTACAGAGGAGGAAACGGATTTGATTAGTCCACCTCTCGTCCCATGGAGAGAGTGGGGAGACAGGCCAGAGCTGCTTCTCACTCTCCAGGTGGGGATGTCCCCAGTCTGGGGGCTGAGATGAGAGCATGCCGAGTAGAGGGAAAGGTTTCACACACACACACTCACATACACACATACGTACGCATGCATTCGCATGCACACACATACACACTCACACACACGTACACCCTCACATGCACACATATACGTGCACAAACACAAAATCACACCCACTCACGTGCACACACATACACACACACACACACACGAACACACCCCTTGACTTCCCTCTCCTAAGCCTTAGATTTATTGGCCAACCTGGCAGTCATCAGGGGTTGGCTGTCTCCCGGTGGCGGGGGGGATGGGTGTGTGGAGATGACCCAGATCGTCCCAGCTCCATCAGGAGCCCCTCACCGCCAGTCCCCTGAGACCTGGAAGGCGGGGGGCGGCGGGGGGCGGATTCTGCGCTGGGCCACAGTATGATTCAGAACTGGACAGTCATTAGATCCGTGGCTCCCAGAGTATGGAACTGGGTCGCAGCACCAGCAGCACCTGGTAGACTGTTAAAAATGCACACTCTCAGGCCCCGCCCCAGACCCACTGAATCAGCAGCTCTGGGGGTGCCCAGCAGCCCGTTTGTAACAAGCCCTCTGGTGACTCTCACTCAGGCAGAGGTGGGAGAACCGATGCTGGCTGACCTCCAAGGCCACCCGACACCCCAGAGCAAAACCTATGCCTGGTCAGTCTCCATCCCATATCACTCCTGCCTCAGTTCTGCGTGTGTGGCTTATCAGAGGTTCTGCCATAAACCAAAGAAGAAGAAGAAGCCTGCCCCCCCTTTGAACAACAGGAACACCCTCCGATCACTTAATTCTCTCCTCAGAAAAATAAATAAAATAAAATTCACGATGAAATCTCTTTGTCACGGAAACTGAAATCCAAGGAAATTGAAGTCCAAACACCTCCTTCTCCAATTTTTATTCTGCACAGTCTTGACCAGGATAAAAATTCTGCTCTCAGTTTTTTTCCTTAGATGTCAGGCCCTCTCAGATGTTGGGGTTCCTACAGCTGCAGCTGAGGAACCATCTCCTACATCACTGGGGGTGGCCCTGTCACCTCCTCCAATGTTGAATTAACCTGACCCTGAGTTTCTGGAGCGTCTTGCTTTTCTGGGATCAGACTCAGTAGGACGTCAAGAATCCCAGCAACAGCCAGAGGTTAGAATCTACAGGCAAACTCCGCTTTCTCTGGCTGTCATCCCTGCAAGATGATGCTCCAGAGCCCTGCTAATCCAGACTCATGATGCCCTCATCATGCAGAGAGTGACAGAGAGTCCCAGGTGGAGAAAAGCCTCAGCCCTTTCATGGGCCAGGTAGTGTAGCATCGGGGGCCACTTCCTCTAACCTGGCGGAGAAACCCTGTACATGCTTGGCCTCCTCCCAAGGACGGAGGCATTAGGGATACTTCCATCTTCTGAAATTCTTTAGAGAATTTCAACTGTGGCAGTCCTAGGCCTTAGGACCTGCCTGCGACCCTCTCCAGGCACGATTCTGCATATTTTTAATGACTAGGTAACTTTGCTCCTAGTTGCTGGCGCCCAGTGCTGATTGGAGTGTGGGCTCTGCCCAGGTCACATTCTCCACCCCTCCTGTGCACAGGAGACCCCACGTTTGTAACAGGTCCATTCCCTACCAGGCCATCTGTGCTCTTCTCTGCATTTCTCCATCCAGTAAGTTCTTAAGGTTGGGTTATGGGGCTCATTGCTGCTGCCCTGGGCACTGTTCTGGAATCCTCCAGGCTTTGTAATTCAACAAGTAACCGTTAACCATCTCTGCTGCGCAATGAGCAAGGTGCTAAAACTGCAGCTGAGAACAAGACAGACAAGGTGGCTCTTCCCACGGGGCTTCCAGGCTAGTGACCGAGATGTAAACATATCTGTAAGGTGAGTGCAGGCGGAGGCCACAGACAGGGGACATGTGAGAGTAACAGGGGGGGACACAGATGGGGAGGTCAGGGACGCCCCGGGGAGCTGACACGTGTGACAGAGCATCCCAGGCAGAGGGAACAGCGAGTGCAAAGGCTCAGGGGTGGGAAGTTCTAGTGTGTCTGAGGAGCGGGGAGCCAGCAAGCCAGGGGGAGGCGCTGTCCTACCGGCTGGAAGAGGTTGGACAGATGGGGCTCCACCCTGCAGGCCTCTAGAACTGGGTGGAGTTTGATTTTAACCTGAGAGCAGCAAGAAGCTAGGAAGGGTTTGAAACTGGGGCGTGAGATGACCTACTTTCCATTTTGAAAGTTTTCTCTCACTTCTGAGTGGAGAGGCCTAAGAATTCTTTTTTTCCCCTTTCATCTGTCTCAGTGGAAAACCATTCTTGGGTTCCTAAGCAGAAGCTTCTGGAACCAGTGCCCCCAGGAGCGCAGAGAGAGGCCAGTGCCCTCTGCCGTGTGTTCCTGCGGCCCGTCCTCAGCCTCTGGACTCTTCCAGTCTCGGGCCTGGGAGACTTCAAGCCACCAGAGCCGTCCTTTGACCTTTGTTCCTGCGGCTTCCACTCCACTCTGTCCCCCCCACCCCGCTCCTTTCAAGCAAGCCCAGCTGCGTTTTTTAAAAATAGAAGTCTCTTCCTAGGATGGCTCTTCTCCTTCCCTTGTACATGCGGAACCAAGGCTGTTTGTGGGGTCCAGGGCCTTCCTCTCTTTTCTCCTTGGAACCTTCTGGGTTTGTGGCAGGTAAGAAGTCAAGTTGGGTTCTGGGTCTCAAACATAATACTCTGCCCGCCTTCACCCGCTCCCCGTGGGGAATGCCAGCCAGGAGACGGACTGCCATGGGCGTCCCCCACAGGCCTGGATTCCACCCACCTGCCCACGCCTTCCCCCAACCCCGCTCTGCCTTGGAGTTCTCCCAGCACTTCCCGGAGGGTCCTAACTCCGCACATTTCCAGGGCTTTCCCTCTGCCACGTGGCTCCCCACCTACAGTCACCATGTGGCCTCCACGCCTTCTCTGCCCAATGCTCACCTGCTGGCCAAGGGGTCCACGCTGACTGCTGCTGCCCACAGCGGCTTTAAGGGCCCCCGGCTCTCCAGGGAACATCTGACAGTGCTCTCTGAGATCCTGCCTCTGTCTCTGTTCAATCTCTCCAGGATCCCTCCCATTGAGGAACACTTCCAGTACCTCCAACACCTTGCTCCCATCTTGAGAGACTGGCAGCCCCCTCCTCCCTTTTCATCTTTGTCTCTGCGCTCACCCTGCCCTTAGGGAATCCCTCCCTTGCTCCACCTCAATCACCATGTCTTCCTTCATTTTACTTTCATTTTTCTGCTTTAAATCAGTCCTGTTTCTCCTTGAGTTTTGTTTTTTTTTTTGCGGTACGCGGGCCTCTCACTGTTGTGGCCTCTCCCGCTGCAGAGCACAGGCTCCGGACGCGCAGGCTCAGTGGCCATGGCTCACGGGCCCAGCCGCTCCGCGACATGTGGGATCTAGACTGGAGCACGAACCCGCGTCCCCTGCATCGGCACGCGGACTCAACCACTGCGCCACCAGAGAAGCCCTCCTTGAGTTTTTAAATGAAACTTTTCCAAAAAAAACTTTTTTTGGGGGGGGGGGGGTGGTAACTTCTTATTTTTTATTTAGCACCCCCAAACTGAAAATAGAGTGAGAAACAGTTGAAAATTGAAAATTGCCTAATGTCATAGGAATGTTTACTAAAAAAAATAATAATAAAACCTTTTGGATTGAGGTTTAATGTAATCCAGTAACACGCGTAAAGGACAGTAATTTTAAATTCACAGCTCAGGAAATGTTGACCCGGGTACAGCCCTTATGACCACCTCCCCCATGGAGACAGAACGTTCCGCCCCCGGGAACCCTCCTGCTGCTTCCTGTCAATACCTGCCGTCCCCAGAGTGAATCCTATGCTGACCTCGTCCACCGCTAATTTCAGCACAAAATCTTTTAATTCCCTTCTTGGTCTCTGAATTACAAAAGTTCCACTGAGTTTTCCTCTGTCTCAATTTGTAAGAGACAATGTATAACGATTTATCTCCTATATAATAAGGGCCCTCACACTTTTTGTCTGGCCATCATAAAGCCCTTTTCTATCCTTTGTGGTTAAAACCTCTGAAGTACACAACGAAGATCAGAGCTTATGAAATAAAGCATCCTGGAGGCACCTAAGATATGTCCGTCCCTTGTAGGGCGACCGGCTCATCCCAGCTGGCCTGGGACTTTGCAGCTGTTCATAGTGAGCGACCCTCAGTCCTGGGCAAACCGGGAGGTTGACCCCAACCCCTGTTCTCTCCGTGGCCACAGTTCAAAGCAGACACGAGGAGCAGAGCCCCGTGGGGCTGTTAACTCTGCACCATCTTCCTGTGCCTGACACTGTTTAAAGGCCCCCAAATGTCAGATTCATTTTTTGTAGCTTGTGTGGAACTTGGCTGTCTTTGCATTTGAAACTCTCAGCTTCCAGTCCTGAATGAGCGACAGGATCGCGGGGAGGGTGGTTTTATAAAAAGGAAAAACTCTTCCGGATTCGGCATCCAATGCTTAGCATTCCAAAAATCCCACAGAGGAAAACTCAGCTAGAGCTCGCTGCAGCCCAGTGATTCTCAACCCTGACTGTGCATCAGAATCGCTGGTGAACTCGGGAAAACGCTCCCCACTTCTCCAAACCAACTCGGGTAGGGGTCAGGCTGGGCTCTGACCTCTATTCAAAGGCCCCAGGCGACGCTGGTGGCAGCCAGGCTAGTGATGCTGAGATTAAAGCAGTGCATGTGGGCAGAGTCCCAGAGGCCGGCCTGACCCCAGGAAACAAATCTCTCTCTGCCTGGACTGCATGAGAGTCTAGCCAAAGGCTGTCGTGACCCCTACAATCAATCTATTTTCTGGCTAATCACAGCCCCAGCCCTGCGCCTGTGAGTCCAGCCAAAGCCACTCAGCATTCCAAGGCTTGGCCACATCTGTGGCTACATACAGCTGCTGTGGCCACAGCAGGCCAAAGGCTTCTTCTCTCTCCTTTGAGATCTCATTGAATCTGGTGGCTTTAGATGTGATCCAGAGGCTGGGGACTCCCAAGTCTCTAGCCCAGGCATTGCCCCCCTGCAGCTCCAGACTCCCACACACTGCCTCCCTGACAGCTTCATGCTTTGCTCCACACGGGAAGCTCAGGCATCTCCACACTGTAGCCCCGACCCAGCTCCCCCCAGCCCGGGCCTCTCAGGCTTCCCTGCCTCGGGAATGGCACCACCATCTACCTGAGCTCAAGCCCAAACCGATGCTTGTCTTTGCTCTCACCACCCTCCTCTGACCCATCAGCAAGCCCTGTCTCTCATCAGCCGCCACATCATTGGCTGCATCCTCCCACCTCTCTCCAGGAGCCCAAGCCCTGACGTCTAAGGGCTGGGAGCTGAACGAGCCTCCTGTCTCCCTCTTTCCACTCTTGCTCCCCTCAGTCTATCCTTTATCCAGAAACCAGAAAGGTCTTTTTAAAAATGCTTTACCGGGGACTTCCCTGGTGGTGCAGTGGCTAAGAATCCGCCTTCCAATGCAGGGGACACAGGTTTGAGCCCTGGTCTGGGAAGATCTCACATGCCACGGAGCAACTAAGCTCGTGTGCCACAACTACTGAGCCTGCGCACCACAACTACTGAAGCCCATGTGCCTAGAGCCCGTGCTCCACAACAAGAGAAGCCACCGCAGTGAGAAACACGGGCACCGCAACGAAGAGTAGCCCCCGCTTGCCGCAACTAGAGAAAGCCCACACGCAGCAACGAAGACCCTACACAGCCAAAAATAAATAAATTAAATAAATAAATTTTTTTTAAATGCTCTATTGGTTTATAATTTATATGCCATAAAATTCACCCATTTAGAGCAGACAATTCATGTTGTTTAGTATATTCACAGAGTTGTACAACCATCATCATAATCTAATTTTAGAACATTTCATAACCCCGAAAGAAGCCTTGTAGCCCTCAGCTGACACTCCCCATCCTCTCTCCTCCCCTTCCCCACTCCAGCCCCAGGCAACCACTAATGTACTTTCTGTCTCTGTAGATCTACCCATTCTAGACATTTCACATAAATGGAATCATACAGTATGTGGTCTCTGTGTCTGGCTTCTTTCATTCAGTTCTTTCATTCAGTATAATGTTTTTGAGGTTTGTTCACACTGTAACACACATCAATGCTTCAATTCTTTTAATTGAATAATACCCATTGTATGGCTATACCACATTTTGTTTATCCACTCATGAATTGAAATCTGGGTTGTTTCTCTTTTTTGGCTACTAGAAAGGTCTTTTTAAAAACAAATCACATGTCACTCCCCTGCTTAAAACCTTATGATGGTCTCCCATCATATCTAAGTGAAACTTGTTACCATGGCCTGCAAGCTCCTAGATGACATGGCCCCAGGCTCTATCACCAAGCTGTTCTGCTGTCACTCTCCCAATAACTCACTCTGCCTTCTTCATGTTTCTTGAACACACCAAGCTTGTTTCTACCCCTGGGCTTTTGCCCAGAAGAGGAAATTTGTTTCCTCTTCCCTTTGCCTGGGATGCCCTTTCCTCCTTTCTCCACAGAGCTGGCCTCTTCTTTTCACTCAGGTTGCAATGGAAGTGTTACCTCCTAGCTGAAGTCACCTACCCCCGCCTGTGTCACTCTGTAGCACCTTGTTTTACCCCTTCGTGCTCACCATTATCCGAAATTATCTTCTCTGTATATTCATCACCTCTCTCCTCCTACTAGAATATTTAGCTCCAAGGGAGGAAGTACCCTGTCTGTCTTCTTCGCTACTGTGCTCCTGGGAAGTAGCATAGCTGCCAGCACAGAGTAGATACTGAGTTTGTTGAGAGGCCCACGGGGTCCAGACAGGCAAAGCCACTCCTGCAATGGCACCAGAAGCCTCAGTTTTCCCAAGTGACACTTTGCTCCCATTTGGAATGCCGGTCCTATTACTGGCTGCCAAGATGTTAGTGTTGGGTCTGAGGCGAATCACCCCTCTGACTCTCCAAGGTCTCAGACGATAGGGGAGAAACACAGAGCCACATGGCTCTCGTTACCCCCCAATCCTCACTCCCACCCCCACCGGTTTATTATCTCAGTAGAGCTAGTGTAGAAAATCCTAATTTCGTCTTACTGCCTGGAGAGTGGCAGAGCCCCCTGCCGGAGAGAGACCCGTTCCTGGTGAGCTAACCCCGGGAGACAGGAAGTAGAAAAAAAGAGGATGCTTCCAGAAGGCAGGCAGGTGTGGCTGTGTGTGTGAGAGAGAAAGAACCACGGCCAGGGTTTGAGGCAGTGACCCTGCCACCAAGGCTACAGCAAGGCCCGGCCCTCCCTCCTCTTCCAGTGGGCGGGTGGAGTTTGGGGAGTATTTACACCGACCCCCGGCTCGTGGAAGTGGAACTTCTGGGCCTCGAGGCAGAAGCAGGGATACCGTGGGCAGGGAGCCGCCCTCAGCAGTCTGAAGGTGCCTGGTGGTGCAACGCTCCTCCCTTCTGGTGACTGCATTGTCTCCAGGATGAAGTCCAAGATTTCCACACGCTGGGTGGAGCCCAGCCTGTCTTTCCTGCATCCTCCCCCTTCACACCACCCTCAGTCCCCCTGCCCAGAACCACTGGACTACGTCCCCACAATCCCATGGACACGCCCCAGGCCTTTGCGTCTGTTCTTCCAGTCCCTGGAATGCTCTTCCCAGTGCTCCGGCTGGTGACCTCCTGAACTCAGGCCCGCCTGGACTTCCGCTCCGTGAAGCCTCTCCTGACCCCTCCCGACAGTCAGGGGGACCCTCCCCTGCGTACAGCCCTCTTGCCGAGCACTCACCTCCAGGGAGTCAGCGTATCCCTGGAGGATACTTGTCTAGAAGACCAGACTCCACTTTCTTCTCCGAAGGATCCCCAATGCCAGAACAGAGCACAGAAGACCCTCAATAACTATGTGTTGAATGGGTGAATAAGTGATGCCCCTGCTAACCGGTGAGCTCCTCAAGGACATGGCCAATGTGCCACTTACCTTGGTGCAGTTTCCAATTGCTGCTACTACCAAATACCACCCTTGCCCTCTCGGGGGCCAGAGACAAGGTACCAAAGAGCTCCTGTAGGGCGCCGGCCACAGCTGCCCCGCTGGCCCAATCTTTCAAGGCTCTGCCCTGCTGTGCCCCGGCCCTTGGTTTGGAAGCAAGCCCTCCTGGGAACAGAAGGACACCCAGCCCTGCTCCAGCGCCAAGGCCCAGAGCTGACGTCTCCCCAGAGCTGGGTCCCAAGATTGACCCTTTTCCCAGAGGCTCGCCGACCTGATTCAAATCCTGCAAGCCCATCCCTCCCCTCCAGAAACCCCTTGAGCTTTGAGACACACGCCCCTCCCAATCTCAGCCGCATCTCTCCAGCCCTGGGCCACCGAGACCAGTGGGGTGTCTGTGTCTTTAACAAAAAGCAAGTGTAACAAGTAAAAGTAACCTGGCAAAGAAAACTTCCCTCATTTATTTTCCAGGGGCCTTGGCTCATCAATCTTCCCACCTAACCAGCTCTGTGCTCTGTTAGCTTTGCTTTCTGATAGAATGGAATTTGGTTTTCTAATAGCATCTGTCGTATGCAAAGTGTCCCCAAACATTAGCGGTAATGAGTTGGAAGTGGCACAGTTGGACGCCTTCGGAAGCCAACACTAGATGTCAGGCCCTCAATGGATCCCTTCGAGGATGTGGGGCCAGAGCTGGGCCCAGGGCCCACAACTCTCGGTCCCTGGGAGGCAAATCACCCAAAAGACATGGGAGTGCCCATGATGTGCTGGGTCATGCATGGGCACTGGGGAGGCAGGGCCCTGCCCACATGGCACTGTCATGGCTGGTTACCCATGAAGGACAGAAGTGGTGGTAGAGACCAGCCCCTCCCCCCACTCAGTCATTTGGACCATCCCCTGGGAGGCAGCATGGCAAGAGATTTGGACTCAGATAGACCTGAGTGCCAGGGCTAAGGCTCCTCAATTTTATTTTATGATGATGATGATGATGGTGATGATGATGATGATGTCCTTGCCTCACAGCTTGCGGGATCTTAGTTCCCCGACCAGGGATCGAACCTGGGCCCCAGCAGTGAAAACGCGGAGTCTTAACCACTGGACCGCCAGAGAATTCCCAGGCTCCTCCATTTTATAATGAGACAAACAAACGTCACGTCACTGTGTGGCTTGAGGACAAAATGAGATGGCATGAATCTCCCAGCACCAAGTCCAGCACATAGTGGGTGCTCAGTACCTGTTAAATCCCCCCTGACATCCCAGACCTGGGAGGTGCACGTGCAGCACCGCTGCTCCCCTGGGCTCGGGGTTCTTGTCTAGAGGCTTTGGCAGCTGCTGCCCTCTAGTGGGAAATGCAGGCAAAGCCATCCCCGGCCTCCTGGGGCCTTGATATAACGGAAGAGAGGCCCAGCGGAACCAAGGTTTCTGGGGACTTGAAAGAACTTCCTCAGACTCCACTCGCCTCTATTCCCAAGGCCCTCCTCCAAGTGTTGTTCTCCGGAAAAAACTCCTGTGGCCAGGACAGGTCCAGCAGGGGAGAGCGGGTAACTCACAGCTGGTCTTGCCTTGCACCTGGGAACTACCACCCCTGCCAACCCGGGTATTTCGTCTTCACCACAACCCACAGAAGGGCCTCTTTTGAATCCTCCTTATAGGCGAGGAAACTTTGGCCCCGCGGGTGAGGGTTCAGGGCTGCACCACCTGAGTTGGCCTTAATCAGGTAGTTCCCATCCCTGATGAACTGGCAGCCGTGGCCTTCCAGCCGGACCATGAAGGGAATAGGGAGGGCTGAACTTCGGAGCTTTTCTGCTTCTAGATGACTGAAGACCTTTTAGCAAGCAGGTGGGATAACGGTTGAGAGTGGGGTGCCCGGCGGCCGCTGGAGGACGGCAGTGCCCTTCTCTTGCCTCCCTCACATCTGCCAAGAAAGGTGGACACAGGCCTGGCGGCCCCTGAGCCCCCTCCCAGGAAAAGCTTCGGCTGTGCGGGTCCTCCCCACCCCCGCCCAGCCCCTTCTTCTCCCAGTCCTCCGCCTGGAAGTGCTCCCGGCTCCGCCAGGCAAGATGAGACGCGGAGGCCCGCTTTCGTTTTGGGAGACCAAGTACAAGAAGAAGGCACCGACTGGCAGGAAGGGGCCTGTGGAGCAGGAGTCCCGGCGCCCCCTTACGGACTCGTGCGCCCACTGAACCCGCTGTGCGCCGGACCCCGCGCCCCAGCCCGCCCCGCCCCGCCCCGCCCCGGCGCCCAGGCCCGCCCCCGGCCCCGCCCGCGCCCGCGCCGCCCGCGGCTCAGCGTCCCCCGCCGCACGTCCGGAGCTGCCGCGAGCCGCCGCCATGGGCCGGGCCCGGCCGG